>NC_136792.1:39097149-39234649 GCF_951216825.1 Electrona antarctica | reverse complement strand
ATTTATCATGAAAATGTGTGTTTGCGTTGAGAAGCGAGCAAGAGTGAGATTTTAATCAGATGTTATCGGATTAGCCCGTTAGGAAGCTGGGCTATGTAAATCTCAACAGTGTGTGACTTGATCTCCCCATTGTCATCTCCAGCTCCTCTGAGACTCATTTGACTGTGACGTGTGTGATTGATACAGTAGTCCGGAGGCTTAGTGAAAGGATAGTGCAATTGCGGATAAAAGCGTAATTTTTTGCATGATGGTTCGTTAGGGTCAGTTATTGAATTTTAGCCTAGGAGCCCTTGTCAAATATCTATTTTAAATATCAAATTGCAAGACTATTATTATCAATGAAATATGTGAAATATGTGAAAATCCGCCTAGTATTTTTCAGACTATATACATCATAAAATGATCAGATTATTTCCAAATGTGATAAAGTTGACTTATTTTGACATTATTAAAGTCACAGAACATGAAATATCATCAATAACACCTTTATTGCAATGAAGAATACATACAAATGAACTAGAACTCGACCGGCCATCGGACGGTCTCGCGCCACACCATCCAGGTGGCCAGTTGTCCGGGTGGCCACTTGTGCAGGGTGCCCACTTGTTCAGTCAGACTACATTTTGGGTGCGATACTGAACCATACTGTAGCGTACTGTACTGTACCATACTGTACCATACTGTACAATACTGCACTGTACTGTACCATACTGCACTGTACTGTACCAGACTGTACCGCACTGTACCGTACCGTACTGTACTGTACTGTACTGTACTGTACTGTACTGTACTGTACTGTACCAGACTGTACGTTACCGTACCGTACCATACTGTACTGTACCATACCGTGCTGCTGTGTGCGTGTGTGTGCGTGTGCATGTGTGTGTGTGTGTGTGTGTGTGTGTGTGTGTGTGTGAAGTGAAGTGAAAAAGGGAGGGGTCGGTGAATGTGGAAATTGTGATATAATTTGCGTCACAGCAAAATGTTGCACAATAACAGTATGGCACACAAAAGCAATATTTGTACAATACATATGACAGGTGAGCGGAGGCAATGTAGTGCAGATGGATTCCTGTGGCATGTAGAATGTTTTTGTGCTTCTTCTGTCGTATATGTCCTTAGACCTTCAGCTCCATTGCAGAAAACCAGTCCAGTGTGTCATTGTCTAGGTCAATTAAGCCTTGATCACCATTTGGTGGCCGGTATGTGGGGCAGCTGGTCAGCACGTGTTCCACAGTCTGTAATGGATCCCCACATTCGCAGTGGGCACTTTCTGTGACATCCCACTTCTGCATGGATGCACCAAAGCGTCCCACACCCGTCCTCAGGCGGTTGAGGGTTGTCCACTCCCTGCGGGGGAGGTGCTGGCCAGGAGCATCTGTGAGATCCTCGATGTAGTAGTGAAGCCTGGAAGGATCTGCTGCCTTCCACTGGTCTCTCCATCTTGCCTTGGAAGCCTTGGAGGTGTCGGCTGGTGTTGTGCCGAGCAGTTCCTGGGCCTGTGTGGCAAAGGGCCGCCGGGACTTGAGACACGTACGCTGTGGTGTCTCCGTGACGACCTTGTGGAGGAGGTGAGATTTGCTCAACTGTGCCTTCCGAGTGAGGGCCAGTGTGGCTGCTTCTCGCCTGACCTCTGCTGGGGCGATTCCAGCAAGGACTGGCAGTTGGTTGGTTGGCGTGGCTCGTAGGCATCCAGAGACCATGTCCAGCTTTTGGATATGGGGGCTACGGCTCCAGGCTGAGGCACAGTATTCAGTGGCAGGGAAAACTAGGGCCTCGGTGGAGATGCGCAATGTCTTTGTGGTGACTCCCCACGTGGTGCCAGCTAGATACCGTATCAGTGCGGCACGGGCGGTGGTCTTTCCCTTAACACTGTCCAGGTGTTGTTTAAAGGACAGTGTTCTGTCGAGCTTCACTCCAAGGTATGTCGGTGAGGACTGGGACTGTAGCCGGGCACTGTCGACCATGATGTTGATTTGGCGAGTTGCTTCCCTTTTGTAGAGGTGGAACATTGTTGCTACAGTCTTCTCAACACTGAGCTCCCCCTTTCCATTATAGTACAAGGATATGCATCATAGTGTGAAACATGTTATAGAGCTGTGCTTTCTGCCTAGCTGTGGGGAACAGTCCAAATTTGCATTACTGCATTTTCAGGTACTACACTACAGTCACCTTTACAGGTGCATGTAAACCTGTAATGGTCAGCCAAACTGGCACCCATGACCCTTCTTCCTTAACCCACCCAGAGTTCTGTGGAGAAGGAATCACTTGGTGCAGGCTTCGTGTGCTGGTGGCCCAGATGCCCGCTTGGTAGACTGCGCCTAGGGGAACCCAAATCTCGAGCCCTGCCTATGTTTCATGCATATTCCGGTTGTGACACAACATATGCCTTAATAGCCGGGGAGCCAGTCACCCAAAATTTGAGAGGACCTGTGATGTCATAACATAACATTTTTTTCTATTAATTTGGTCAGAGCAGACCTCTCATTCTGTGGACCTTAATGACCAAGTGAATAGAAAAAACACAAATAAAAAGTATGTCATGACATCACAGGTTCATCTCTATTCCCGCTCCCCGGCTATTAATGGAAAGGGTAAGAAGTCAGCTTGGCGGACCTGGCAAGCCTATGATGCTGCGACAGAAACATTCGTCAATCTGGCAAAGCATCCCTTCCAGCAACTAGATGTTGACTGCCAGCACTTCCGGGAGCTTGAAAGACTGACAGTAATTTTGTACGACAAATCCAGTCCTTTGAGCTCCATCAACGAAAAAAGAAAAGAACTCTTCTGTGAACAAAATCGAACGATAGAGAAATTACCTCCCACCCAGGGTGCACTCACATGTGAAACGGGCAGTCTACCAAGCAGGCATCTGGGCCACCAGCACACAAAGCCATCAAATGATTCCTTCTCCACAAAACTATGGGTGAGCCAAGGAAGAAGGGTCATGGGTGCTAGTTTGACTGACCATTCCAAAGGTTTCCAGAGCTTGCAGAGAGCTGATCAGATGCACCTGTAAAGGTGATGTACCTGCAAATGCAGCAATGCAAATTTGGACTGTTCCCCACTTTGCAAATGCAATTGTGACAGCTAGGCAGAATGTGCACAGCTCTATAACATGTTTCGCACTATGATGCATATTAATTTGTATTCTTCATTGCAATAAAGGTGTTATTGATGATATTTCATGTTCTGTGACTTTAATAATGTCAAAATAAGTCAACTTTATCACATTTGGAAGTAATCTGATCATTTTATGATGTATATAGTCTGAAAAATACTAGGCGGATTTTCACATATTTCACATATTTCATTGATATTGATAGTCTTGCAATTTGATATTTAAAATAGATATTTGACAAGGGCTCCTAGGCTAAAATCATTTAGCATGACGTAAAGAAGCCTCATACAAAATTTGGCGCTTTTATCCGCAAGTGCACTATTCTCCTAAAAAAGTGCACTAAGCCTCTGGACTACAGTAACAAAGCTAACGGGTGGGATTTACTAGCCCCTGCCTTGCGTATGACGTAAGAAAAATGGCGTGTGTGTGTGTGTGTGTGTGTGTGTGTGTGTGTGTGTGTGTGTGTGTGTGTGTGTGTGTGTGTGTGTGTGTGTGTGTGTGTGTGTGTGTGTGTGTGTGTGTGTGTGTGTGTGTGTGTGTGTGTGTGTGTGTGTGTGTGTGTGTGTGTGTGTGTGTGGAGAGGGGATTGGAACCACACATTTAGAACACAGGATCAGGTCAGCTGTTCTATCTGACCAGAAGCTTTGTTTTTCTGACTTGATTAAATTCTAATCTTTGGATATGGGCTGGCTGCAGATTAATGGTATAACAGGAAGTGCCTTCAGTAATGTGGCTGAGGCGGTGATGTAATGGTGGGAGGCTGCTGCATGATTAAGGCTGGAAACTGTTCAACTTCATTGCCGTGAAAGTAATCTCAGAGAGAGAGAGAGTGGAGGGGGCATGGTGGAGGAGATGCCAAACAGATCGATCTGTTCAGAGCTCACTAACAGGCCCTCCCTCTCTTAGCACAGATTGAGATAGATCAGTCTATCAGTAGAAATAGATGGTATTACAAATGTTGGTTTATAGCATCACATGCTTCAATTACAGTACATCGACTTTATAAATTCTGCCTGCCCAGTTAGCCCACACTCAAGTTTAAACTTGAGTGTTGTTGAGTGTTGTTCCACAGTGGAATTTC
Organism: Electrona antarctica; assembly: GCF_951216825.1. Lineage (NCBI taxonomy): Eukaryota > Metazoa > Chordata > Actinopteri > Myctophiformes > Myctophidae > Electrona > Electrona antarctica. The sequence goes on along the minus strand of NC_136792.1, from coordinate 39,230,447 downwards.
GATTTAATGAAGCAAATCAATGATTTGTCGACAATGGTCGGGTCAGTGGTCGGTAAGTTAAAAATCACCCGAGTGAAGTGAGTGGTGCAACTCCGTGTGGGGGTCCCCGGGGGGGAGGGAGGCGGAAGTTCCAGACCCACAGGAACGCACCGAGGGTGCCGGCCCGGTTCCGACGAGCTGCCCCGCGTCCGAAACGGTAGAGAAATGACAGAGTTACCATGTGAGGGTCCCCGGAACATCCAGACCCCCAGGAACATGCCCAGGGGGCCGGACCGGTTCCGGCGTGCCGCCCCACGTCCGAAACGGTTGAGAAATGACAAAGTTACCGTGTGGGGGTCCCTCTACTATACCCTCTACTGTACTGTCACTGTACTGTACTGGCACACCCGAGGCCGAAATCATCATATATACAGTTAATATGTGCGTGTGTGTTTGTGTGTGTGTTTGGTTGCGCACAGGTGGTGAAAAACAACCATGCTGTTTTCGTGCTCAGACACAGCCAGCCAGCCAGGCACCCACTCACCCAGCCACCCACCCACACACATAGCTCCGTAAGGGAGTGGTTGCACCAAACACAAAAATAGTTTGATAGAATTTAGCTGTGGATATCTGTTTTCAGAAATGAGCCTCCTTATGTATTCAGTGAATTAGGTTACAATTGATAAACACACAGCTGAAGGTCAGAAGAGTCAGTAAGAGGACACCGTCTGCTCAACACACTAAGAGAACAGAGCCTCTGTCTGCCAGCATCCCTGGTACCAGTTTGTTTGCATAGTCCATAAATACTTTGAAATGTAACTGTTTCAAATGAGTAGCATTACAAATGTTCTGTGACAATATTGTTTTGGCCATTATCACCCTAAAGTATCTACACAGATTTGTGTGCAGTTTAATAGGCATATTCTATGTGCCGATGTGTGCAATTCAATACAAAATTATAAAATGATGTGCTCACACAATTCAGCAGGAAAAAGCTCTGGGTGGCATGTACACACGAATATTAATGCTCTGAAATGGCACTTGATGTCACATGGGAGACCCACATCAGAAACTGTGACCTCTATGTGGGCCTCCCAAGGGTCACGGAGAGGGTCAGAGAGAGAAGGAAGTGGTTGTGTCAGCCTGTCCGGCACTCTGTATTGATGCCCAGCCCACTGATATTGTCTGAGGCAACCAAATTGGTAGGGGAAGGGTCCCCACCACTTACTGTATGAGGACACACTACGGCGTGACAACAGAGCCAATGGGATGATGGGAAGGAGTGGAGTGTGGCGATTCAGAACCAGACACCAAGCTGGTGTCGGCTAATCCGCATCACTGCTTCACAACGTACAGCAGGCTATATACGAAGAATGTGAAAACTTTCCTAAAATCGTTGTGGGTGTACCGAAAATATCGTGGGAAAGCACCAAAGGTTCACCACCCAAAATATTGTTGTCACATTATTGATATTGAGGAATTCAGTCAAAAATATTTGTGATAATTGTCAATATCACCCATCCCTACCCTCGCCTCAGACACAGGTACGTATGCTATGAGGCCTATAGGGCAGAAGCCTATCTCCTGTTTCTGTAGCGTGAGGCAGCTTGATGTACAAGTACACCCCCTGGACATGACGCTAGTATGTCGCAGGGACTTACCCCCAATCCAACCCTTGATGCTGAGTGCCAAGCAGGGAGGCACTGGGGGTCCCATTTTTCACAGTCTTTGGTATGACCCGGCGGCCAGGTATTGAACCCTGACCTCCCAGGGCGGACACTCTAACCACAAGGCCACTGAGCTGGCCTCAGACACACCCAGTCATAAATGCTCAACTCTGTTCATCCACTGCTCCAACACTCCTAAAGCCCGTGAAGTGGTGATAGTTAAAAAGGAAGGATTCACGTTTGCCATGTCGTGCAGCTTTTCAACTTGGGACCGGGTGTGTCTTGTTTCTCATGGCCAGCAACGTGCTGCTCATACAACAATGTATAACATTTAGGCTTTAACTCACATTCGTCTAATCCTCTCTCCTCTTGTCTGTCCTCGTCTTCCAGATGACACGGTGTCGGCGAGCAGCAACATGGACATGGAGGACCGCGTGTCCCAGCTGGAGCAGAGGCTTCAGCTCCAGGACGACGAGATCCAGCTGCTGAAGGCGGCGCTGGCCGACGCCCTGCGCCGCCTGGGCTTCTGTGAGTCGCAGGGCCTGGGCTCCGGAGCAGTGGGCCTGCAAGCTGCTGGGAGGAGGCCTGTGGTCTCCTCGTCTCCAGCACCGCCTACCAAAGGTATACGCACCACATCACATTGTTGCTTTTTTCATTAAGCTAGTCTGTAACTCTGGGTTGTTTGTCTCAGTCACGTGGGCAGACAGAGGCTTATTGACCACATTTTCATGGTATGGGGGAATGGGGCATATTGTGTATTGTTGCTGTCGGGCACATTTCAACTTTGATGTCCTGTTGAACATTAATGCCCTACTTTCTCATACAATAATGTCAAACAAAACCAGCACAATCTACAAACTACACTGTGTGTGTGTGTGTGTGTGTGTGTGTGTGTGTGTGTGTGCGTGTGCACGGATATGTGTGTGTACAGTGTCAGCTGCCTGACCTACAACAATAGATATCATTCTGGATAATGTCCCAAACGTAGTAGTAGTGGATAATATATGTAGGCTACAGTCTTATCAACAGAGAGTATAATAACTGCTGTCTATCAACAATGGAACAGTTACAAAGGTTATTATTAACAGGCATCTGTCATGGTTGTAGTGTATATTCCAGTAGTCCATGTGCAAATGTGCCAGAGTCAAGCAGTAGTCAGTAAACATAACAGAACAGATGTGGGTCAGGCTTGGTTGTAGAGCCTGATGGCTACTGGCACAAAGTCACTTTTTGGGGGGCTGGTGCAATACTTTATGTATATTGTCGCTGCCTGGTGGAAATTCTATATCCAAAACTGCTCCTTTTCAGGAAATGGGAAAAACTATCCTGTGTATCAATTCAGTCACAAGAGAACACTTTCATTGGTTCAATATTTATAAACCCACTCAGTGAAACCAAGTGCAGTGCACTGAATTTTGTCACTAGGATCAGTATATTTGTTATCTTTAAAAAATAAATGGAGGGGGGAATCATTTGACCTTTTTTTTTTGTATCTCTCCAAGTTCGTCAGCTCCTGCAGGCCCTCCCCTCCAGACCCAGTAACGGATATGTCCAACAGAAGCGTCTTCTCTCCTCACCTTCGTCCCCCAAGAAGGAGGTACTGCAGTTAATAAAGAGGTACGGTAAAATACATGTTTCTCACCTGGCCCTCTAGTGGTCCATAGCATAATTGCAAGTGATCTATGGGTGGGAAAAAGCTTTAAATTAAACATTGAATTTTAAGGACTTGATATGAACAAATACACATTTATTTCAGAGAATAGATTCACACAAAATGAGGACATACACCCTGGCATGTGATTGGTTATAGATGCAATTGTAATGGCAGCAAATATTTTAGCCTCCAGCAGATTGAAAGATGAATAATAATAATAAGGGTAATAATAATAAAGAATAATAATAATAATAATAATAATTTCTACAGTTAATAAGTGTCAGAAATGTCCCTTTACAGAATACCATTGGGTGAGTGTTTTCTCTTCTCTTCTCTTCTCTTCTCTTCTCTTCTCTCCTCTCCTCTCCTCTCCTCTCCTCTCCTCTCCTCTCCTCTCCTCTCCTCTCCTCTCCTCTCCTCTCCTCTCCTCTCCTCTCCTCTCCTCTCAGGAAGAGTATGTCTATAGAACGCCTTACCCTAGTGAAAAGGGAGATGGGAGGAGAGAGCCGAAGTGAGCGAAGTCGCACCACGTCTTCCAGTAGTTCCACCTGTGGCAAGAGGTAACGCTCATACTCACTCACTCAGACGTGTTCAGTTGACAATTAAACTGCCTTGCACAGAATAAGAAGATTTCTTTTATGTTTTCTGTAAATAGTGTGTGTAAGACCTTTTTCTAAATGTCCACTTTTTGTGGATTATGAAGACTTGATGGAGACTCTACTTCAGCCATGGCCCATATACACAAATTCACACATATTCACACTCACCATCTGTCCCCATGTCACAAAGGTATATTTATATCCTCTAGGTCTTTGGGGACGTGGGCAGCAGGTGTGTGGAGGGCTACATCAGGTCATGCGTGGTTGTCATACTAAACTTACTGGTCATTCTGTCTATCCTATACTGTAACATCTATTATGTTATTTGTACTAATTGACCTTCAACGCGTATATCTATTCTACGTCTGAGCATAGACATGGTAACGCCCCGCCTGCCTCTGATTGGCCTACCGACACTGCCGGCCTTACCAGAGTTTCCTCCGAGGAAGAAGATACATGCTGGCTGAGGTCTGCCGCGAGGTTACTCCGCGGTGGGAAATAAATAAATAATACAAGTACGATATAATACAAGAGAATGACAGCTTGGCAGTGGCACGCGTGACTGTAACTTTTATGTTTTGTAGAAGAGGCAAATTAATATATTGTTTATGCCGTTTCATGTGTACATTGTAAACTTGAAACATTATTGTACTATAAATAGGTCTCTTTTCCCTTGATCTTTATCTATCAATATTAGTTTGCCTCTTCTACAAAAATAAAAGTTACAAGTTACTGTCGCGCGTGCCAATAAAAGCTGTCATTCTCTTGTACTTTTTCTTGTACACTTGTACTATTTCCCACCACAGAGTAACCTCGCGTCTCGGAGGACAGTCTGGCAAGACGGGCAGTGTCGGTAGGCCAATCAGAGGCAGGTGGGGCGTTACCATGTCTATGCTCAGACGTAGAATAGATATACGCACCTTCAACGATCCATCTCTCAGGAGTCCATTACTTCGGAGTTACATTTACACAGTGTCTTTTTGTCAGCTTGTCTAGATGATCTTAACGTGTATGGATGGACGGCTCTGTCTACTTTGCCCTTCAGTTTTGACTTGATCTGTCTCTCTGTCTGCTTTGCCCTTCAGTTTTGACTTGATCTCTCTCTCTGTCTGCTTTGCCCTTCAGTTTTGACTTGATCTGTCTCTCTGTCTGCTTTGTCTGTCAGGTATGCCTTGTCACCCTGTGTTGTGTGTACTGTATATATGGAATACATACACCTGTGATTGATGGATGGATTATACAGTATATCTCTGTTGTCCGGAGGAAACCTCATAACTCCAAAATGTTCATTTTTCAGGAAATGAAAAATAATAATATAATAATAATAATATACATTTTTTTAAACGATGCAATACTGCCTCATCCAAGTTGGTGTTGTGACTTTAGATATTGTCAATTACTTGCATGAGAAGGAGAGAGGTGGTGTAGTTAGCTGCTTTAGCAGACAGTTTGAGGGTCCAATGGAGTTAAGAGGTTTTGTCCAATGCGTTTTTACTACTTTGCATTGGTTCAATAGTTTTGAAACAACACACAGACGTAAAGGGTGCTCAATAGCACTGATTTATGGGGAAAAACATCAAAAACCTAAAAAATTTAGTTATGAGGTTTCCTCCGGACAGCAACGAATGTACAGTACTAGAATTTCGCCGCCCTTCGGGCGGCTCATCCTAGTTCCGTTGCAGCGCAATGGGAAGAAGGAAATAGCGAGATTTGACAGACTCCACTTCATGTTTCAGCTGTGTTTTTAAACCCAGTATTGTGCCCTTCACATGTATTAAAGGGACACTTCACCCTTTTTGCTAAAAAATATATGTTATTGACGTTTAGGAGCTTTAGAACACTTTCCTGGGGGTCTTTATGTGTGTAATATGTGGTTTTAGATATTTTAGATTGTAGCAGTGAGCCCAGTGTCTCTGATGTCATGGACACTGGGTTCACTTACTTCCTGGACTACATGTTGTCTCAGTAAGACAGCCCTCCCCCTATCCACAAGGAGGAGCAGTGTACCAAAGTATTATGGGAATTGTAGTCCAGGAAGGAAGTGAACCCAGTGTCCATGACATCAGAGACACTGGGCTCACTGCTACAATCTAAAATATCTAAAACCACATATTACACACATAAAGACCCCCAGGAAAGTGTTCTAAAGCTTCTAAACGTCATTAACATATATTTTTTTGCAAAAAGGGTGAAGTGTCCCTTTAACAGATGGGTATTATTATTATTTGTTGTATTTTATTTTCACATCAAAGCAAATTAAAGTAATTTAAAATAAGCACACATGAAACTGCTTTTTACTGTTTTGGTTTACTTACAATAAGTTAGTGTTTTTGGAAACCAAAAGATGTTGAGAATGGAGCAGAACATACTGTAGTATGTTTTTGTGGGGACCTTGACTGCATTATAGTAGGCCTACAATATTTTGGATTGCAGTGACCCCACATTGTTTCTTCGGGAACAATATTTGTAGTTACAATGAGGGCTACATGAGCCGAAGGGAGAGAAACACGTCGCCTCTCTCCAGTCCGTGCGTATGTTGCTGCTGGTGGCTGAATAACAACTGATCGCAGCGGTGACTGACATAAACGCACAGTTACAAATCAGAGGCACTTCAATAAGAAAACTCAACTAATAACGCTTGTGTGTGTTAATCTGCCCGATGCTGACGTTAGTATATAATGTTTAGATTGTTTTCCTCTTGTACATGCGTTTGTGGGCACAGTGGCAGGGGGTGAAAAGCCGATTTGTCCCATGGTGTGCACTGCAAAACATGCTGAAATCAAACCCCACACACACACACACACACACACACACACACACACACACACACAGTCACTCAGTCACAAATCCTCCACAGTGTGATTACGTGTCTGCAGTGACACTGATGCGAGGTTAGAATGAGTCCGTGGTGTGGTGAGACTGGGAAAGGAATACATCGCGGAAGAGCTTGGCATCCGACTGCGCGCGTTGTGTCGATGAGATGGGCGCGTTGGGAAATACCGCGGCGAAGCACACTCGCCTATTAGTTTGCATTGCATTTGCACAGTGCGCTCAGTGCGATATTTGCGAACGTGGCCGTTGTGTGTGTGTGGCTGGCTCATAGAGTATATATATAATCCGAGAGTATCCGAGAGTATATAATCATAGAGTATATATATAATCAGCGATCCCCACGCTGGCTGCGTGGGGATCGCCATGTGAGGGGGCTAGCCAATAAGGGGCCTGTGTTGCATGTGGAGAATTGTGTAGGTGAGTGTGTGTGGTGTAGCCGAAGGGGGTGGTGAGAGCATGAGGGGGATGTAGCACAGCAATCGGTGACCCCTACATTAAGCTGTGTTGCTCCCATCATGCAGTGCAAATGCGTGTTGTAGCAACCGTAGCCAATGGGAAAACAGGATGCAGTGTTGCCAGGTGCGCGAATTGTAAGCGAGCTGTAAGTAGCGTGTTGAATGGCATTTTTTCTGGGCTAGTTGTCATAGACCTGGCAACAAATTAGGCGGGGGTGTCGGTGCTTGTGGCGTGTTTGTGTTTATTATTGATATTGATGTTGTTTGTGAGTGTGGACGGGAGGCGGCTTTAGTGGCAGTGCAATGACAGTGTTTACGCGGGTGTTGTTGAATGTGGTCGTGCGGCGCGACATGAGGAGATAGCCGTGGATCGACGCGGAGGGTAAGGCTGTGTCGTGTTAGTGTGTTGTTGCAGTGTGTGTTGCAGCGTGTTGCAGTGTGTCAGTGACGTAGTAGCTGGTGCCTTTTGTTCCTGTGCGTGCGCTTGGGCACATGTTTTCAAATGTATAATAGATGTAGCCTTTCATTTATCTATTGCACGCACAGTAGCTCATCTTCAGACGTGGAGATTAGAAATGACACACAGGGTTTGTAAAGACAAAAACAGGAGGACAGGAGGAATACACTCTTTGTCTGATGCTCAGGATTATCTGGTTCATGCATTTCACACAAAAGGTGTCATGAAGGACATGGATACCTGCTGCTTTGTGACAACGGTTTTTAGTTTCTCAGCAGGGTTTAATAATTCAGTGTGCAAACTGTGCATGTGTGCATATGTGTATCAGTCTACAATACAGAGTGTGTGGTCAAGCGACAAAAAAAGTTTTAGCAAAAGGGAGAGACTGAAAGGGGCTAGAGGTAGCGAGAGAGGAAAGAGTTGAATCTACAATTGTGTCAATCTAACAATTACTCATTGTGTGTAACTGTCTAAAATCCACTGCTCAGCACTTGATAATTTGCCTTCACTAAGTTTTGCATGTCTCTCTAAATTATGCATCAGTGTAATGGACTGTCTGCCTGCCTCTTCAAATGTGACATATTCAGTTCAGTCTGGTTGTAGGCCTAATGGACAGTGTAAAGTCCATCCTTTTACGGTCAATTGAATACAGACCATGGTTGCTTGCCAACTGCAAACACAGCTTACGCCTTACGTCTATTTGTGGCACACCAGATACAGTGATTTCCTGATAGTAGTTTTACTGTGACAACTTCTCCCTTTCCTAACTTACTTATGTTTTTATTCCTTTCATCCTCTCCTCTCCTCTCCTCTCCTCTCCTCTCCTCTCCTCTCCTCTCCTCTCCTCTCCTCTCCTCTCCTCTCCTCTCCTCTCCTCTCCTCTCCTCTCCTCTCCTCCTCTCCTCTCCTCTCCTCTCCTCCCTTCCCCTCTCTCCTTTTGCTGAGGGCATCAAATTTCACTCCTGACTGAAGTGGGTGTGTTTTTGCAAAGAGGGAGGTGGGGGTGGCCTGCGGGTCCAGGAACGGCATTGTGATTGGATGAACAGAACTCCACAGACAGAGCTATAAAAGTTTCACAGTGAACAAGGAAGTGTCTCTCTCTGTTGCTGTGGTTTCAGACAGTACAGGCTTAGCAAAAACTGCTTTGACAACTGCGAACTGTGAACCTAACGGAACATTCCAGCCATGAAGAGAAGGTAAATAGATTCTTTAACAGGGCGAATAGAGTGTTGTGAGCCAAATGGTCATGCATGCCTGGAAGATCTATTCACTAGTATGTCTTTTATGCAGTTTGAATGTGCTTAATAGAAAATGATTGTAGGTTAAATATGGATTTGTTTAGGTTATACAGTGACCATGTACCACAGTATGGAGAGAAGAACAGAATTACTGATTAACTACCAGTAACTAAAGTAATTTTGGTTGTATTTTTTGAGGAAGCTGTGCTGTATTTTATATCTGTTTTTGTCACGCAAACCTTTGCTTTATTTCCTCATCAGTGGGTTTGAGTAGGGAGGGGCAGCAGCACAACAACTGGTTAAATAATGCAGAAACCGGAATGAACTCTGTATGTCTGGCTATTAGTATCGTAATGTCTTTCTAAAAGATAGGTTACAGTAGATGCTAGTAAGCTTTCATTTAAATTGCTTTCATATTCCAAAAGATGTGTATTGACTTGCACAACCATAAGTGCAGTATGTTGGCTTCTTACCAAATGGAATTGATAAAAGTGTCTAAAAGGTTTAATGAGAATTCCTGAAAGAAAGCATTTATCTTTTAGAACATTGTAATGTCTGTAGCTCTTATGGTCAAAGAATGTTTGTCTTGTCCAAGTTGCATGGTCTGGATTCCTGCAGCTTTTATTCTAATTACAGTGGTTAGTCAGAAAAACAAAATGTCATCTGTGTTCAGTTAACAACAGAGTCAAACATGCACGCATACTCAACCGTCTTTGAACAGACGTGCAATAAACATTCCAATTATTTTTTTTACAGACAGGCAGAAAGAAGTGTGTGTGTGTGTGTGTGTGTGTGTGTGTGTGTGTGTGTGTGTGTGTGTGTGTGTGTGTGTGTGTGTGTGTGTGTGTGTGTGTGTGTGTGTGTGTGTGTGTGTGTGTGTGTGTGTGTGTGTGTGTGTGTGTGTGTGTGTGTGTGTGTGTGTGTGTGTGTGTGTGTGTGTGTGTGTGTGTGTGTGTGTGCGTGCTGTTAGGCTCAGTGGTTCTGTTCAGCCCTGCGGGAAACATCATTGATTGGATCCCCTAGTTAACAACATGCATTAAAATGTATTGGCTGATCAAGGGCTTTTAGGTAGGACTTATTCCCCTAGTTGTAGAGCACGTAGTGTTTTCGTTGCAGCAGAGCAGCGTTGTAACTTACTTACTGAACAGTTAGACTTCAGGGTATTTATCCCTCTGGGTCTCTAAACATCGAGTAATAAATATCAGGCTACATGTTTTCCTCACAAAAGACATAGCGGCATACGTATATTGATTTAGCAAGCAACAGTTCATATATCACTGCTACAGGGGACAAGATGTCACTGAAATGTGATGATCTATGCACGTAGTACCTCTATTACACCTTCTCTACTTTCATCTCTTGTTCTGGGTTTCATGTTGATCTCTGTGAAAGAAGAAAGAGAGATTCTCTCTGTGTCTGTCTCTCTCTCCCACACACCTTCTCTCTCTTGTTCTCTCCTGCTCTCTCTTCCTGTACTGTGAAGCCATACAATGTTATTATTACACAAAGGGATCTTCAGTCAGTGTATTAGCCTGTAGTAGCAAACACACTTAGTGTTTGAAATGGCAAGTCTGATCTTGCAGCTGCCTAATGCCAATTTAGATTAATTTACAGTAAAAAGGAACACAACTTGTCAACTGTATGCAGGTGTGTGGGGCCACATTGGCTTTCTTTGCTTCCTTCTTCTTTTGCTTCCTTCTTCCCGGTCATCGGGTTTTCATCCTGTGCATGAGTTTGTACATTCAGGCAAATGACAGGAATGGTGAGTGGTGGGTGTGTTTGTGTCTCTATGCATTTGTCTACTAATCATTCCCCTGCAGTACTTGAGCCATAATGGACTGGCCATCTTAAATGTAGCAGGCCACACTTAGGGGCAGGGCAGAGCATCCATTTGCTTCATCAGATGGAAATGGAATTGTCGTAGAATCCATTACCACAGGCCAGTGGCCACCCTGTCCATCTGTAATGGATGTTCTTTTACTGATTGAGTCCGGGAAGTAAAATTAGGAATGGAATCATGTCACGGAGTCACTGCAGTCAAGTCACTGTAAGAGCAATTACAGTACTTGCCGCTGTAGGTGAATTAGAAGAGTGGAACATTAGAATTAAATAATTTAGTCCAGGTAAAATCATGCATTGAAACGGTCAGTATAATCCAGTACAGTTGCCTGGTTAATTTCATTGTGGTCACAAATATTTTTTCATACTATAATATTTTCTGTAAGAACTGTTTCAAGTGTACAGGAGCCTTGATGATGCCTCTATGAACAGCTTGAACATACACAGTGGGACTTCTTCAATGTCAAGGAATATGAATATATTTGTTTTCCAATAGAGCACCGAAGTCTGGCGTCACTTTCAGTAGAGGGCGCCAGTCCACAGGTTCGTGTATTTTTTTATTTGCATTGAAATCCCCATAGGGGGATTTTAGATCGCTTCATATAAGAACTGTGTTTGAAAAATAAACCGATCATCCCGGCCTTTCTGTCAGGGGGGTGGTTGTGCGTCGTTAATGATGTCCATTCATATTTGATACAGCCAGTTTGTGGAGAAAATTGAATTAATTTGGCCGCAAAAGCCTTGAAACTACAAGGGTATTCAAGCAATGTCGCTGCTAATATACGTCACGCCCAGCTGTCAACACATTGCGTTCCTGAGATTCCTCGTTGACGTGAGCTCAGTTGGCAGTGACTCGACTCGTACTAACCACGAAACATTAAATATCAATAAAAATAAAACTTAATTAACATGTCAGTTTCTGTTGTGCGACGGGCAGATGCAGCCACCCCGCCTACCCGGAAATGTAGTCTCTGGGTTGACTCGTTTCTAGCGCTTATTGTGGTACTCTTTGCGTATATTTGTACATTTCGACTCATATCCATATGAGTGAAAAGGCCGGGATGATCGGTTTATTTTTCAAACACAGTTCTTATATGAAGAGATCTAAAATCCCCCTATGGGGATTTCAATGCAAATAAAAAGTACACAAACCTGTGGTGACAGAGACGTCAGGACTTCGGTGCTCTATTGTGGAATGCTAAGGTGCCTAATAGTTTTCTATGGATCTCTTAATGAAACCTTAATTTTCAGAGTGCAGTCACGCAGAAAATGTGTTACATAAACTGTACAAAACACAAAAGAGCAGAAATGCTATTGTCTGTTTTGCATTCTGTCACTCTAGAAACCGTGTATTTGGCTCCATGAAGGGTTTTTTTTTTTGTGTTGGTCCCCTTTTTTGTTCTGTTCTGTTCTGTTCTGCTGCCAGTTGATCCAGCATGCTCTGCACTAATTAGTAGCTCAGCATCCATCGCAGAGTCTCATTGGATAGAATCACACCACTCCTCCTCCTGGAAGAACACACACACACACACACACACACACACACTCAATTCAATTCAAAGGGCTTTATTGGCATGAGAAAGCATACGTTTACTTTAAATTGACACACGCACCCCCCCCCCCCCTCCCACACACACACACTCACACACGCACACACACGCGCGCACACAGACAAGCAGGCCTTTATGTGGCTATTCTAAAGGGCCGACACCCCGTCTGCTTGCTCTTGGTGAGACTGCAGATCCTACAATCTGCCCTGTGTTTAGCCTTGATCAGACGTTCCCACAGCAGATCAGACAACTGTTAAAGCATATGTGAGGCATAGGGATTTGGGATGGCACACCAGTACTTAGTTTAGACAGTACTTAGTTTAGAGTAGTCATTGGTTAGACCAGTCATTAGTCCTACAACTACAACCTCCACTCCACTGAAATACCTGGAATCCTACTTGGTGTGGACCCATTGGCTTTTGTCCCTTTTGTTTTGCCCCACCTATATTTGTGTATCACAAGCACTCGTGTCAACATTTTGTATTTGTTTTACTGTACTGTAATTTACTTTACTACAATTGAATTGTCAAAAGGCCAATCACCCCTCACAGCCTGCTAACAAGTACAAATGTTATTATCATCCTCTTAGCATCACCATTATTATCTTCATTCATGATCAGAGCTGGCATGGCCTGAATTTCTGCAACGTAACAGATTGATTGGATTCATTAACTACTTTAACTACTTTAAGAAACAAGAGAATCGGTTGGATGGCACTTACACCCGCCTTCTAATGAGAGCGCAAAATTTGTCTTGGAAGAGCCACCCATCGACTAATCTAACATACGGCAACCTTCCCCGTGTTTCTTCACTGGATTTGCCGGTCTGAATCTATTGCACATTATCTACAGTAGTATTCCTGGAGGTTTTGTTCTACACACCGTTTTGCCTCTGCAACAGATGGGTTTCAGTGTAAATAGTCACATCTGTTGACTTTTATGGACACTATAGTACCACAGTGTTGGTTGTTTGAACTGAATAAAGCGTCCGCTCATATCCCTTATCTCAAGTAGCCTTATCTAACTCCTGTCACCATGGTGATTTCAACCTGCCCGCTGAGGCAGCGTATCCACAGCCTGATTGGTTGACAGCATAGTGAAATGCCTTGATTGGTTGACAGCATCCTGACAAAGCCTGATTGGTTGGTCGCATCCTCACAGAACATGAGGTGGACGTGTCAAACATGCACAGAATGACAGCCTGACAGAATGCTGACAGAACATGATCTGCAGCTTGACTTGTCACTTGTCAGCATGTACACACGGTCCTACTGTCTGGATTGAGCGACAGACAACCGATTCAGGAGGTACTGCCTGAGCATGTTAGCTGATGCAACCTGATACAGTGATAAGGTAACAAGAAATTGCAGTATGCAATTTAACTGAAATAAACATGGGCGGATCTACAGTACCTGGATGTGTAGCTATAGCCTGCTGGCTGCCAGTATGCACACCAGCATCTTTTGTACAGGGCACTGCGAACGTGTGTCTCTCTCTCGCACGCACGCACGCACACACGCACGCGCACACACACACACAGCAGGTGTCATTTTCACTTTACATGCACCTGTTATGTTATCTGTTCTTATCATATTATAGTCTCGTTGTTAGACAGATATGAAAAGGAGCATTACCAACATATTGGCAGACAACAGTAACACCACAGAAAGAGCCTCCAAGCAGACCATAAACCAACCATATAATAACAGGAAGCTCCTCAAATGCAAAAACGGTGAAGGGTGAATATTTATTGAAGCGTGCAAAACCCTTCAGAATAGCAGCTAGAAGCCAGGGATATAGAAGGCAGTACTGTAGGTACATGCAAATTGCCTGCTACAAGTTTTAAACTACTGCAGTGTTCTAACTTAGGCAGCAATAAATGCATGCAGTGCTGTATACATTTAGATCTGGGTCAGTGCTGAACTACCTGCAGACAGGAATCTGCTGTAGGAATAACGGACACATATTACGTATTTATTACACCTTAACCCCACCAGTTTATATATAAATGACTGCTCATTTGCTTGCTGTATTTCTATCTCACAATCTCTCACATTATTGCATTCTCTATTTATGTTAGTCTTATGTTATGCTCTCCTCCCACTTTCATATTATCTCTGCCGGTCACGATACTTGGCATAGCACCAGATCATGTGGGTGTTTGTAGGAGGTTGGCAGATTCAGATGAGCTTCAAAAAAAGTAGGCTACTTGTTGTAATGAACAGTTATAAGGAATTGTATTATAAAACTATTAGCCTACCCCAATGCATGTCTATTAAATGATGTGCTATACTTTTCTGTGCTAATCTGTTGTTCTCAATATAATACACGTGCAGTTACTGATCTACATCTTTGAAGCATAGAATAAGATGTAGGGTGCTCAGGTGGCACACTGGTAAACTCCCACCACGGCAGAGGTTGTGGGTTCAAATCTACCAAGGTGCATCCGCCTTTGTCAAGCGTTTATATACGAACACAATTGGTCCGTGTTCGTGGGAGGGAAGCAGTATATGTCCTCCCGGTGGGGGCTTCTCACTGGTAGGTGAGTCAGTAGGATAAAACAGCAGTATAATGTCCTCCTGGTGGGGGCTTCTCACTGGTAGCTGAGTCAGTAGGATAAAGCAGTATAATGTCCTCCCGGTGGGGGCTTCTCACTGGCAGCTGAGTCATTAGGATAAAACAGCAGTGAAAAGTGGGGAGGAAATAATGGGCATAATAATTAAATTGGGGAGAAAGGGGGTAAAAAAGAAAACGATAGGATAGGCTGCTTAACCCATTTAGGCCTGACCTCAAAATTTTAAAAAAAATCTTCTAAATCCTCCAGTTTTCTGAAATAAATATTTTCACGTTTTTTTTCAAAAATAGCAGACCTACAAGCTCATAGCGCGCCACTCGGTGGCGCGCTATGAGCTTGTAGATCTGCTATTTTTCAATAGCTAAATTATAACATAATGTTTAAAACACCAAAATGGGTTAAAAGGTTGCCAATGCAACTTCACAACATGAAGTGAGCTTGTTGCTATTTTCAGTATGTGATTCATAACCAAGTATGAATCACCCTTTAGTGTTCTCTTTAAGGTCATGCTGACAGAGTGTTCTGCAGCCACTATCACTTGCGCCGAATGGTCAGGAAACTATACAGTGTGCAGGGCTTTAGCTGTGGTAGAGGTAAATAATTAAATATCTTACAGGCACTCACTGATGCTATGGAATAATGCTACATATGGATGATGACTACAGTATGCCACTGAGTGACATCTGACACACAGATATACTGTACTTGGAACAATAATAATGTTTTTTTTTCTTATTTCCGTTTCAGCAAATCTAAAGAATGTACCCTCAATGCGGGTGAGTTGAATTTTGCACCACAGTCTGTGTTGTGTGTTTATTGCGCATGAGTTGTTTTCTTGTACAGTTACTGTACGTGCATCTGCCAGTCTGAATTCTGAAAACCGTCACTGTTATCAGTTATTTTTTGTCAGGATGTACCGATCTCTTTCATTCAATTTACTCATTTAATTTACTTTACTACAATTGAATTGTCAAAAGGCCAATCACCCCTCACAGCCTGCTAACAAGTACAAATGTTATTATCATCCTCTTAGCATCTTCATTCATGATCAGAGCTGTACAGTTGATGCACTGCAGAGTGGCATGGCCTGAATTTCTGCAAAGTAACAGATTGATTGGATTCATTAACTACTTTAACTACTTTAAGAAACAAGATAATCGGTTGGATGGCACTTACACCCGCCTTAATGAGAGCGCAAAATCTGTCTTGGAAGAGCCACCCATCGACTAATCTAATATACGGCAACCTTCCCCGTGTTTCTTCACTGGTCCGAAGAGCGCAGTTTGCCGGCCACTGCTACAGAGCTGACAATGAGGTTATATCTTCCCTTCTTCTCTGGAGTCCTGCCTCAGGGCAGACCAGAGGTAGAAAGCTGTCGTTCCCTGATGTCGTCGCTAGGGACACATGCTTCAGTAGGCAGGAACTGGGGGTGGCAATGAAGGACCGGTGCTTCAGTAGGCAGGAACTGGGGGTGGCAATGAAGGACCGGGAAGTCTGGCGTAGCATTGTGGAATCCATGATCTCGACCGCGGTCGAAAAATGATGATGATAACTTTAACCATGGTATCCCAAATGTGGGCATATCATTATAGGCAAATAAAAGAGAAAACTCAAACCTTTTGAAAATTGCATATCTGCATATTGCATACCAGATTGCCCTTTAACATTCACCGCCACCAGGGGGCACCAAAAGTCCCAGACCGCCGCCATATATATCTTTTTTTATTTGATTTTATTTTATTTTTTTACCATGTTAAATAACACGAAAAACACGTCCTTGGCGCTCCAGGACATCATGAAAAAGAAGTTAAATAAGTCCTTGGCGACCATTGAGTTAAGTGGTGAAGCAGTTAAATAACTGTTGAGTCTGTTACTCTGTTTTACCTTCTGATTCAGTATACCTACACCGAACCGTATTTTTGGATACAATATCAAACTGACAGTCTCACTTATGTTTTTGTCCAAGAAACTATCCCCACCTTTTAATATACTAATACTCCATGTTGAGAGTGACAGTGCAGGGTGAGAAGCTGGCATGGGGGTAACTCCAATTTAGACTCTACATTTAAATTTAAAAAAGCCCCCCCCCCGTAAAAAGTCCTGGAGAGATATTGGCCCGAGGTCGAACAAACTTATTTGCCTACCCCTGCCCTATTCCACCTCTCTCTGCCCCTCTCACACACACCCCTCTCACCCCCCACCCCCTCTCTCTCCCTCCAGAGGATGGCTATGTGAGGATGTTTCTGCGGGGCCGTCCTGTGACCATGCATGTGCCAGACGATCAGAAGGACAGTTACAATCTGGACCAGAAGGTGTCGCTGCCGGACCAGAAACTCAAACTTGCGTGGGTGTATCCTTCAGATGTGTGAGAGGAGGAGCAGCAGGAGGAGGAGGAGGAGGGGGCTCAGGTCTGGGAATTCCAACTGGCAAGAAATGTGCATTGATGCGCAGAGCTTAAACCGCCATTAAAAATAGGATCCTAACAAATGTATTTTAAAATGAACTGTTACTTAACCACATTTGTTTTTGCCATCATTTAGATTAGAAAATAGTGAAGGTCACAGTGTATCCATCATGCGGAATGTTGCAAACTTGGAGATGGACTGATTTAGAAATGTTTTACATTATTTAATGATTATTCACATCATTCTTATTCTTATTACGACATCCCAAAATCCTTGGGATGCCAGACATTAGTGTGGCACTTGTTGAAATCCTTCAGTAGAAAGTAAGCTTGGGTTTAACAGCTCAAAAGTACAGGCTTAATAATGTTCAATTAGTATAATAGTATGATTGGCCTTTAAGAATTATGAACCTCTTATTTGAAGTCACCCCTTGCTGTGTGAGTATGAGCCAAATGCAGGTGTCTGGCAGTACTGTTCAGCTCCTTAACCCCGTACTGCTGAGCAGGTATGGCTACCGAGGCCGCGACTGTCGCTCCAACCTCTACCTGCTGCCCACGGGAGAGATCGTCTACTTCCATGCCTCTGTGGTGGTGCTGTACAACACAGAGGAACAGCAGCAGAGACACTACCTGGGCCACAATGATGATGTCAAATGGTGAGATGGTGGTGGTGGTGGGAATAACCAGCAAAATGTGATTCCATCACTTACTGTAAGCCCTATTTCATACTGCACTTCATTGTATGATGTCACACCAAAATAGCTCATAACATGTCACGATGCGTTGTGATGTTAGATAGATCGGATATTTTCCCTACTAGGTTATGCTTTTGTGTTTGGAAACATTTAGCCTAGAATGCCCCAAATAGGGACACCACGTTAAACGTGGTTAGAAGACAATACAGCACTATATCTATGTAGGGTTTTAACCCATTTAGGCCTGACGTCGAAATTAAAAAAAAAGTCTTCTGAAAGAATATATATATATTCAAAGATTTGTGCCGCATTTTCCAAAATTTTCCAAAATAGCAGACCTACAAGCTCGTAGCGCGCCACTCGGTGGCGCGCTATGAGCTTGTAGATCTGCTATTTTTAAATAGCTAAAGTATAACATAATGCTTAGTTAAAACACCAAAAGGGATTCCCGTCCAGAATGGGTTAAAGATTGTTCTAATTCAAGTGGATGGCAGAGTCTAGTCCACAATACTACTATAGCGATGACAGTGGTGGATGTTATGGTATCGTGTGGAAAGACCTTTTAGTTGTAGTCTCTCAGGTAGCCCGGAGAGGCATCCATGTCTCACATCAACAAAGCTCATTGAAAGTCGCATTATAGTAAAAGACTTCACATAAAGAAAGGTTTCTGGAGCCGTTGCCATAGAGAACTAGCCCTCTGGCATTTTGTTTTGCAATACAACATTACTACTACTCCAGTGTATTAAGGTGTGTACACTTGAAGACAAAAATATCATGCCGTCTTATGATTTTAAATCCTACATTTGTCCTACAAGCGGCCTATACAGCTCACATCCTGTTTTACTCTCAGCTCCACCTTCTCTTCAAACAGACGTCTCCTGATCGTCATGCTTTTCCTATGAGAGAGATGACACGGGGATTAAATATGATATTTGCTTATGTAAATCATTCTGGCAGACTTTGACTTTTACAGTAGAGGGAAAATAATACAGTTATAACTTCTATCACACGCAGTAACTGAACGTACTGTAGAGCGGGCTGTTCAGACCTCGATAATGATCAGATTAGTCACTGTACGACGGCTGTATTGTGTAGATTCTTTGTCATGGTGCTGAGGGAATATCCATGTAAATATGTACTTTTCTATTCATATTCTGTCTGAGTATGAATAGAACATAGATACTGTACAGTACATGGTTTTTTGAATGAATATCTACCAATCGAATAGATTAACCCATTTTGGGCGGGAACCCCTTTTGGTGTTAGCATTATGTTATGCTTTAGCCATTGAAAAATAGCAGATCTACAAGCTCATAGCGCGCCACCGAGTGGCGCGCTACGAGCTTGTAGGTCTGCTATTTTTGAAAAATCGAAGAACGACTGACATAGAAACAAAGCTTTTTCAGAAAACTGTCAGGATGTAGAAGACATTTTTAGAATCTGATCTCAGGTCAAAATGGGTTAAAAATGTTGTAAAATACATGTAACATGGATGAATGAATGCAGGATGAATGCTTACAGTGTATGCATACACATACTGTGCATTTGTCTGTCTAACAATGTCTATGAATGGTTTACGGACATTTGTCAAGCATACCATTTAACTCATTATGTGTGACCTAGTGTCATTAACTCTTCTTTTAATAGTTTTCTTGTTTGTTTTTGATGAATGTTTGTTTACATGAGCTTAGTAAATGATCAAGCGTTTAGGATTTGACATCATCTGACATGCTCATTAGTGTATAAACACTCTTGGTCTCCAAGGAATTATGGGAAAAGTACTCATATCTCTACAGGGAATAAATGAATTCCTCTCTTCCCTTACAGTAGCAACCATTATCGCAGCCCTTGCTTATGCATTGTTTCTGCCGACAATTCTTTCTTAAATGTGAACTACAGTCAAGACAAATTAGTATAAACTCAAGTGTCTCCCAACAACTATTTATCACACCATTCCTTACAAAGTTCTCTTTTTTCTTGTCCTCAAAAACGTCCCCTTAGAGATGGCACAGTTCCACAGTATGTCACTAACTATTGAAAAAAGAATCACACCCGTGTGAAGTGAGGGGCGCTCTTATCATCGTACATCATGACGTAAAATAGACACTGAGCTATATCTTGCGCCTCCCTTATCCCTAAACTTATTTGCCATTTTTTACTATTTTGAAAAACCTTTCAAAATAGTTAAAATAGACGATCTACAAGCTCAAAACGTGTCAATGTAGATCGGCTAGTTGAACTATTTTAAAATGTTTTTCAAAATGGTAAAAAATGGTAAATAAGTTTAGGGATAAGGGGTAAGGGGTGGTGCAAGATAGGGCCCACCATGTCTATTTTCTCAAACACAATGACATAAAAGTTTCTATTCCTTGGGAATTTAATGTTTGTGTAGGACAACGTTTGTGAACATACACTAAAAGCTTGTTATAGGAGGGGCTGGCGCTCCTCAAAAAGGTGTGTAAATAATACATTGGGGATATGCACTGCACTCTAAACCTTTTTCTTCTCTTCTCTCTAGCTTGGGTGTGCATCCAGACATGGTTACCATAGCAACGGGGCAAGTGGCAGGAACTTCTAAAGACGGCAAGGTAGTTAAAGGGAGCACATTGCACCTTCTGAATCATGTTTCAGTCACCATTATAATAATAACACAGTCTCTCTTCTTCCCTTGCGTCTATGTGTGCCTTCTTATCTTCTCATTCAATTCAGTCGGTAAGGACCTTTGACCCGTGTTACCTGACCAGCCTGTTCTTTTCTTGTTTATTCCTGTTTTTCTTTTTTCGCCCCCATCTGTTTCGCCTTTGCTTCCAATGTATTTATTATGCCAATTTTGTAGTCTGCTTGTATTGTCCCTTCTCACTGCTGACCCCTACTGGTTTGTTCATTAGAGAGGACCTTGCCATCTTGAATTATATTTCAAGTTTATTTTATAAAACGCGCACATTTTGCCATGTATGTTGAGCAACCCTCAGATCCAGACTCAGACATTAACCCTAACCCATTAATGTCATCATTCATCTATGAGTTTTCACCTTTCACTTGGCAGCATGTCTCCTTGTAATGCACTAATACCACATACATACTGTATAGGTTTATAATAAATGAAGGTGGTTTTAATGTCATTCCTTCATGTGTTTTGTCGGTGTGCAGCTGCTGAACCCTCACGTGCGTGTCTGGGACTCTGTGAGCCTCAACACCCTCCATGTGATTGGGATGGGGGGGTTCGACAGGGCTGTCACCTGTGTAGCCTTCTCCAAGTCGGTACGCCTGCCTATCCACCTTTTTTCACTGTAAACGCCTGAGTGTTAATCTATTCTAACCCATTACGATCTGAGGCTGATTCTATAAATGCTGCATGAATCAGTAGTTCTCACACTTTCAAGATATGTCAAATATGTTAAAAAATAGTAGATGTACAAGCTCGCAGCGTGGCATGATTCAGGATTATGATAGACTCTCTTTCTTAATGGTTAAAATAATGACAGCATTTGAATGTTCAACAGCATACTTTTTCTGAATCGACTGTGTTGACAATGTTCTCACCCCAGTACATTTCCGCTGTTGAGACTACAGTTCACAGAAATGGCTTTTAATAAATGACATAACATCTGTTAACAGGAAATTAAAAAGTCCTTGCCAGAGGATTTGCAATATAATTTTCTTTTTTTTCTTTTTTCTTTTTTACCGTGCTCAAGGAATGTGAAAGATATGCTATTGTATGATGGTTTATTTATATTTTCTTTACGGTGTGGCTCTGCAGGAGGATAGCCATCTACAGGTATTAGAGGGTCTGTATGTTTGTCCTATGTATGTCGTTTTTCTGGAGTTAATCTCAAATCTCCGCTCCACAGAATGGAGGATCCCACCTCTGTGCTGTGGACGATGCTAACGATCACATCCTGTCAGTTTGGGACTGGCAGAAGGAGAAACAACTGGCTGATGTCAAGGTAACCTGACCTTTCAATCCCTGGAACCTCCCTCCAGGCGTCCCATCCCTTTTTCAATCCCTGGAACCTCCCCCCAGGCGTCCCATCCCTTTTTCAATCCCTGGAACCTCCCCCCAGGCGTGCCATCCCTTTTTCAATCCCTGGAACCTCCCCCCTGGTGTCCCATAGAGACACACGGGGACTACAAATTCCACGCCCCCAAATGAGACAGCGTCCCCACTTCTGGTCCGTTTCAACTGTGTACTGCAGCTGCCAATGCAATCCCTATGAGAGGCATCATAAAATACCCTTATTTCACTGGTTCATTACTGAGGCTGTAGCGATTTATTTTGTGTTCGAATAATGTGTCCCATATGTTTTATTTGTCCTTTTTAATGTCATATACCTGCCATCTCAATATACAACCCACAATGTACTATAATATACTCCATAAGATTGTAAAGACTGCTAGCATCGGATATATTGAAGTTTCCCTGACGTATGATTTGTACGTCACGCATTAATCCTT
This sequence comes from Electrona antarctica, assembly GCF_951216825.1. NCBI lineage: Eukaryota > Metazoa > Chordata > Actinopteri > Myctophiformes > Myctophidae > Electrona > Electrona antarctica. The sequence continues at coordinate 39,208,049 of NC_136792.1, read as the reverse complement.
ATAAATACCGCTAGATGCGGCATTCCCCAGCGACGGATCGAGCGACCACAACGAGCGTGACAGAGTCCAGCGTTGTAAACAGTTAAACGGCCGGTCTTCATCATGCCTAAAGTGTGCTGCGTTCCTCTTTGTAAAAACAACAAAGAAAAAAACCCAGACTTGATGTTTCATCAACTTCCAGCTGATCATGAAAAGAGACAGAAATGGCTGCACCCATCCACTAGTAAAAAATATGTGAAACCATCCAGAAGAAGTTTGTGAACTCCACAAGTGGTGGAAATTAAGTATTCAAGTGAAGCTTATGAAGGTATATGTCACAGTGAAAATAGCCTTGAAGTTTATGATAGTCAGTCATGACGCAACTTCACCCTGTCTTTAGTGCCTTGCTACATTTACAACGTTTAAGTGTAGGCTACATAAGTGTTCAGATTTCAAATATAAAGTGCTCATCCCCGGAGCTACGGATGTTATACATTTGCACGTTTATTAGCACCCGTGTAGTCCTTATATTGTTCAATAAAAAGCATTTTTATCCGACGGCTGGCCAATTTCGCTATATGCTTTCAATACGTGCCCTTATCGGTTGGGAGGTGTATTGCACTCATGCATTATTATAACCTTTATAGAAAATGGTCACCGATCGGATTAAAATGCATTTTCTTGAACAATACGGGATGCACGGCTGTTAATAGCCGCCCGTTCAAAATTCTAACATCCGTGTCCCCGGGGGTGAGCACTTTATAGGCTATTTGAAATCTGAACGTTTACAAATGCACATAACTTAGCCAGGCGCTCAAAACAAGGCAAGTCACGCCACGACGCACGTGAAGGACGAGCGTCATAGATTGACAATATCAAGAAGTCAGGCAAAATCATCTGAGGAGCATATGCTGCTATATAGGATTACACAGACTGAAATTGACTGCCTGAAAAGTAATTTATTATATTATTCTTCATGCATGAAGCTCCCAATTCCCGTGAAATTGCAATATATGGGCTATATAAATAAATACCCCATATATTGTAATATGTATTAAAACTGTAATACATAAGATAGATTCTAATTGATATTTTATTATCTATAAACCTGGAGAATCCACTAGATAGTTGACAATGGATATGTCACTCCTGGCCATTTAGTTGGGTCATTTTCCCAACTACTTTTAGGCAAATCATATGGACAAATTGATAATCCAACAAGTTTTATTTTTTCTTTGTATAAAGAATTCATATACGCCTGCATGTTCACACCATGCACCACAAATACGGATAATGTATCTTCAAACTCGGCAGCGCTTGGAACGTCACTTATAAGCGACAGGTAATCAGTCTGTCAACTCAGCTCTGCTCCGTTAACATTATGGGTAACTCATTCAAGTGGTAAATTAAATGTGAAACAAGTCATCTATTGAGAAAACAAAAAAATATGTTGACAAAGACACTTCATACATTTGGAAACATATTTTTATTCAAATCAATATAGTCTTCAGTTCATGTTGTATTATTTTAAAAGTAGGCTAACTACAGTGGAATTTCAATTGACTTCTATGGGCTGGCATGCAGTACACTGGTCTAACGGACCAGAAGTGGGGACGCTGTCTCATTTGGGGGCGTGGAATTTGTAGTCCCCGTGTGTCTCTATCCCTTTTTCAATCCCTGGAACCTCCCCCCTGGTGTCCCATCCCTTTTTCAATCCCTGGAACCTCCCCCCAGGCGTCCCATCCCTTTTTCAATCCCTGGAACCTCCCCCCTGGTGTCCCATCCCTTTTTCAATCCCTGGAACCTCCCCCCAGGCGTCCCATCCCTTTTTCAATCCCTGGAACCTCCCCCTGGTGTCCCATCCCTTTTTCAATCCCTGGAACCTCCCCCCAGGCGTCCCATCCCTTTTTCAATCCCTGGAACCTCCCCCCTGGCGTCCCATCCCTTTTTCAATACCTGGAACCTCCCCCCTGGTGTCCCATCCCTTTTTCAATACCTGGAACCTCCCCCCTGGTGTCCCATCCCTTTTTCAATCCCTGGAACCTCCCCCCAGGCGTCCCATCCCTTTTTCAACCCCTGAAACCAGCCCCCAGGCATCCCATACGTTTTTCCTTCAACATCAAATCTCTTAAATTGCAGATCTACAGTACTTCAGATCTGATCATTTTTGCTGAATGTTGGCCTATTATTATTACATGGCCAAAATAGGGTTCATGTACTGTAGTTATTAAACACTGAAATCTTCAACTCACTCTAAGTGTAATTAACACTGCAGATTTGACTGTGAAGGGATCCATTTGGTGTACATTTCGTGACAGAGAGGAAGCACTGTAGGAACACAAGTTAGAGCATGTATGGTAAATGGTGCATTTATATAGTGCCTTTATTCAAGGCGCTTTACATAGATTGTGCATTACATTCACCCCTTCACACACACATTCATACACCGATAGCGGCTGAAATCATGCAAGGCACCAACCTGCTCATCGGGAGCAATTAGGGGTTCAGAGTCTTGCTCAAGGACACTTCGACACTAACTCTGGGGGAGCCCGGGTTCGAACTTGGAACCTTGCTGTTCCCATCCGGCCACTCTACCCCTGAGCCACCGGTTAAGGTTAAGATGTGCGAGGATTTGTCTTATGTGACATTATATAGGCGTAGCCAGATCATTGTATACAGTGGACAGGCAATATTTCCAGTCCATTGAGTGTCCATTGTGCCTTGTCACACTAGTGGACAAGGCTACAAAACAGTGTAGCCAATTACATTTCTGCCTATAGTCACCAAGTGTTGCTCAAGCCATACTGCGTCATAAAAGAGTTATTCCAAAATAGTTTTTCTTCCAATTATGGAACAGTGCAGGACTTGTGGGTACATGGTAGGGGAGAGGAAATGATGAAACAAAAACACATGCTTGTTTGATGCTTAATTCACAGTTGAGTCCAGCTCAACTTTGTAACGCTGGGTGGGTATTGTCGGGCGTCATAGCTTCATAGCGCTGGCTTCATTTCCTGTCACTTTGTCGCCACTAGTTGTGAACGTAGCATACGTATACATTTAAAGGAAGATGTACTGTACAAATAAAACACTTGCATGCACCCCCCTCTCATCTTCCCAGTGCTCCAATGACTCGGTGCTGGGGGCAGTGTTCCACCCCATGGACGCCAACCTGATTGTCACATGTGGAAAGAATCACCTCAACTTCTGGACCATGGAGGGAAACACACTCACCAAGAGGCAGGGTCTTTTTGAGGTGTGTCCTTCTTTTGGAGCTATAGTATTTTAGTCTTGTCAGTTCAACACACTTATGTTAACCTCACTACTGCGATGGCGCTAAACTGGCACCAATCCTGTAGCTTAATCCTAGAAATCTGTCCGCGTCCTCCCCGACACCAGGGTCTAAACTTCTCAATGGAAGAGTAGAGCATAGATATATATAAACACTAGATGGCTCAAGGCGGAGTTTCTGACGTCGTTCACCCGGCAGCCATCTTACTTCGGGGCTACAGTAAAGTATGTTCAATGGCAGCTCAAACAGAAACAGTCATAACTCGCTCAAATCTTGACGGATTTACAAACGGGTTGGTTTATTACAAACGGTGTCAACGTGGCTATGATTCAGGACGCTTATCTGCTTAATTTATGTTTTTTATATGAACGTCATATAAAAGCATATAAGTATGCGGACGTCTCTGACGTTTATAACAAACCAAACCGTTTGAAAATCGGTTGAAAATTGAGCAAGTTATGGTCATTTAAGAGTACATGCCCCATAGACACAATGTTATGTGTCCCGATGTAAGATGGCCGCCACGTAACGACGTCGCTCTCCATTGGCCAACAGCGCGGGTGAGCTATCTAGAGTTTATATATATCTATGGAGTAGAGCGACTACTGTATCTCCAACCATATCTAGTTATATTGTATTGACATACTCTAGCATGCAGATTACTCAATATAATTTTATTCTTTGAAATAAGTTCTGGGTGGGATACTGTAATTAAGTAACATTAAGTAATATCTGTATGTATCTTTTACTCACTCTCTCACTGTCTTTCCTTATAGAAAAATGAGAAGCCAAAGTATGTGTTATGTGTTGCCTTTGCTGAGAACGGAGACGCTATCACCGGAGACTCCAGTGGAAACATCTATGTCTGGGCCAAAGGTAAACATCCTATGGAAGGAGCTATACCCTTCATCTTTACACCCCTCCATCGTTTCACAGTGATTTCAGGATTTCTAATTTAAACGTCACTGACATGATGATGTTTAATGTAACTGGAAGATGGAAGTTTCCAGAAAATTACAAGTGCTGAGATGAAGAAGTGTAAGAATATATATATATGATATCCTATATTTAGTGGGATAATTGATGTCTGCTTAACCCATTCAGGCCTGACGTCGAAATAAAAAAAACGTTCGCTCTGAAAGAATATATATTCAAAGATTTGTGCCGCATTTTTACGATTTTCCAAAAATAGCAGACCTACAAGTTCATAGCGCGCCACTCGGTGGCGCGCTATGAGCTTGTAGATCTGCTATTTTTCAATAGCTAAAGTATAACATAATGCTTAGTTAAAACACCAAAAGGGGTTCCCGCCCAAAATGGGTTAAAAGCTATAATATGACACAGATGCGTCCTCAGGTCTAAATGGGTTAATATGTTCAACAAATCAAACAATGGAGGGTCACACTCAGAAATAAAAGACTAGAATCAGATGACAAACGTTTCGGCTATCGAGTCTTCATCAGTGTGAATTTAAACAGTGTTTGTTTAAAATTGTCTGCGTCTCCTCCAGTACGTCATTTTAATAGCAACATGCCTAGCTCAGGTGCTCCTTCTCTTAAAGGAACTGGGAGAAGAAACTCTGATTGGTCTAAATTGTGTTACGCCTAAAAGACACCCATGACTAAAACTTGTTTGTGCCATTCGCCTCACTTTTCACCCAGATAATGTGCTGTTTAACTAGCAAAATTGGAGGAGAAACACCCTGGACGCATTTGACGGCCTGCATTCTGTGCCCTGTGCCATAGATTGTCTTAACTAGGGCCATAGTGTTTATCAACATACTGATCACACCCTTATATTGCATCATGACGAATAAATTCAAAAACCTTCCAAGTAAAGGAATTTCTATAGCTGTATTTCTGTCACTGTAGTTCTATCGAGGTGAACTCGCCAGACTCACTTTAACTTGTTCTGCAGGTGATTGTACATACTTGCTGCTACTGTATGTGTTTGGTATTTTTAACTGTTTTTGATATGATGTTTTGTCTGTTGTTTTAAACCTTGCTCTGTGCAGCACTTTGGAACATTGTTTTGAAAGGTGCTACATAAATAAAATTCATTATCTTTCTCTGATGGTCCATCTCTTTGATCAGGTGGTAACCGGATCAGCCAGGTAGTGTCGGGGGCCCACGAGGGTGGGGTATTCTCTGTGTGCGTTCTGAAGGACGGCACGGTGGTCTCTGGAGGAGGGAAGGACCGCCGTGTGGTGCTGTGGAACCATGACTATGGCAAACAGTCAGAGATGGAGGTGAGCCAACAGACACTGTACAGTACTTTACTCATTAATCAGTGATGGAAAAAGTTAAGTGATGGCAGTGATCAAAAACAGACAAGAGTATAGGAGGAAATAAAGGTATATTATCCTCATATTGCATACATAGTAGGTGTAGTATGACGTTCATAAATCAGAAGTCTCTCTTTTTTGGTTCTAACTAACACTGCATGAATGGGGAGTATACCAAAGGACACAGTTGTCACAGTTATTTGTAACAGTATTTCCACTTACCAGTGCGTGTACCCATTATGCTATCCACTGCCACATTTGATGAATTAACAACATTAGTATAAATCCATGATTGGTGGCTTTTAAAAAATATATGTACACGAAGTTACGTCAATTGGCCCGTTTATGTTGTTGGTGCTGTCCTCGTTAGTGTTTCAAATTCTGCTTGATCTGTATCTGTATCATGTGTGTACTAACACTGCGAGAACAAATCACAATTATACATATGATACTGTATAAGGCAGCTTAGAATAAAATGGTCCTATACATTAAAAATAAAATATAGGCTATAATTATCTCCAGCAAAATGAGTAAATTTCACAAAAAAATCTAGGGTAGGGTAAATTGGGTAATAGGGTAAACTAACAGACAAGTATTTTCTGTGTGTCCAGGTTGGGGACTTGTTTGGCCCGGTGCGAGCTCTGGCCGAAGGCAAACCAGGAGAGTTGTTCATAGGAACCACTAAGAATGCTATCATCAGGGCCGCCTTCCCTGACACACTCACTCCTATTGTGCAGGTAGGCGCACGCGCACACACACACACACACACACACACACACACACACACACACACACACACACACACACACACAATCGTACTTTTCTCTAAAGCTAAGGAATCGCACCATTCTCGTTCATAGTTGTCCCTCTTTTAGACTTGACATTCCCATTCCCTCTGTCACTCTCATTCTATCCCTTCTCTTCCTCACAGGGACACACAGATGAGTTGTGGGGCTTGGATGTCCATCCTTCCATGGAGCAGTTTGTCACCTGTGCCCAGGACAAGCAGGTCCACCTCTGGGACACCAACTCCCACCAGCCCCTGTGGAGCAAGACTATTGAGGTGGGAAGGGGTTGGGGGACAAAATACTACAAATACTGCTACTACTATCGTGCTACTACTGTAACAGTACTATTGATGCTATGCTATGCTATTTATGATAGTACAATTAATGTTACTGTTACAGCTACAGTACTATTGCTAATAGTACTGTAGTACTAATAGTACTGCTAATACTATTGCTACTAGCACCATAGCTGTCAATGCTGTTACTAAGTATTACATGGTACTGTACTATTATCAGTATCACTATTCACTATTACTAGTAATAGTGTTTCCTAAACAGGAGAGGGTGTGTCATTTCTTTAAAATAAAAGGATTCCTTTCCACATCTTTGGAGTATGTAGAAATTATGTTATTACAAAAGCACATTTGACCTTCACAGTTTGTGGTGTACTGTGAGGCCCCATTCACAGCAACACTGGCAGAGTCTGCAATGGCATGGTCCTGTTGTGTTGTTGTTGAGCAGTTTGATTGGCTATCGCAGTACATTCTACATTCACTACATTGCTAGTTAATGTTATCCTGCAAATGTTGAACTAGTCTAGTTTTCAGCGCACAACATTGCATTGTTTCATTGCGTTGCTCTGCAACAAGCTGCTTTCTGCACCATCAAAGGCCATGCAATGCATGGGAAAACAAAACATCTGCTGTTTCCACAAGGAAAATCACAGTGTTCTTTAGTGAATTGAGTGTCACACTGCTGGTACACACTAATCTGAGTCTAGGGATTTCTCCGAACATAAATACACTCCCAAGTTCTTGCAAACAAATGTGAGTGAAATAAACAAAATGTGAAGCATTTCTCCTCTCATCTGGCCTTGTTGCAGGACCCAGGGAGGTCTGCAGGGTTCCATCCTAGTGGAGAAGTCCTGGCTGTGGGGACCACCACTGGAAGGTAACCCCCTTTAACTTAACTCAAGCCGGAAGTTTGGTTTTCAAGAGTCGGGGAAGAAAGAAACAAGCTCTATTGAATACTGTATGTGCTAACTCTTCTGTTTAAAGGTCATCCCTAAACTGAACGTACTGTATAGTACTACTGTACCTGCAAATCTTACAATAAATGAACCACGTCTCTGTACGTACGTGTGTGTGTGTGCATGTGTGCGTCAGGCGCAGAGCCAGTATTTTTTTTTTATGAGTAAGGCATAGCCAATACGAGGTAGGCACCCTGCGGGGAGGGGGGGCAAACAGACTTTTATTTTGTTTGGCGTTTTCGCACAACTTCCGGGTATGGTGACATTGTCACACGCATACCCTACTGCTGATACCCTACTACTGATTTCTAATCCTATTGCTACAAGTAGGACTTACTACTGATACACTAATACTTTGACAAGTGCAATACACATACTAATGTTGCAACTAGGCCAATGAACATTTTGAGACACGGTACCTCATGCACCGTTGTGTTGTTGTTGTTTATCTCAGGTGGTTAGTGCTGGACACTGACACAAGAGATCTGGTTTCCATGCATACTGACGGCAATGAGATGATCTCCAATGTTAAGTACTCTCCAGGTACAGCAGCATGCTATCATATCATATAATTCTGCATCTGAACCAGGAATGCCTTTCAGAAACATCTGAGCCTTGCTCTATTCTCTCTTAAGAGAAAGGATTCATGCATGCATGCATTATTATCATATTCATCTTTATATCTTTATACTGTATGTATGTGACTACACCACTTGTAAAAGGTGTTCTAATCATCCCTCTGAAAATATATTGTCAGTATTGAGTAACTCATCTCACCACTCACCACTCGTTTCACCCACTCTATCCTGTTCACAGATGGTAACTTCCTGGCAGTGGGTTCCCATGACAACTTTGTTTACATCTATGCAGTGACTGAGAATGGCAGAAAGTACAGCCGTGTAGGAAAGTGTACCGTAAGTACAGTAGTAGCACACACTTTTACCTACTGACTTCACTTCCATTCTAAAATTAAAGTTAAATGTGTCCTAAAAATATAAAAAATCACACCCGTGTGAAGTGAGGGCCGCTCTTATCATCATACATCATCAAGTATCATCTCATTCAGGCCAATCACAATTTGCGTCCTCACTTTTGTCTTCAATGTTTGTGTTTACGCAATGTTTGTGTTTGCACAAACACTCAAAACTAGCCATTCATTGTCAATGGCATTCCATGTTTGTGTTTGGACAATGTTTGTGTTTAGACAAACCGTCAAAGCTGGACATAGGATAAAAAATCACACCTGTGTGAAGTGAGGGGCGCTAATATATTAAAGTCTAACTCATGTTGATTAGGTGATGTAATGGTGATGTAAAACAAACGCCCCTCAAAAATATGTATGTACTGCCCTACTGGCAGTGTGCAAAACAAACGCCCTTCAAAAATATGTATGTACTGCCCTACTGGCAGTGTGCAAGACATTTGGTGCTGATCAGTATTCGCTGCTTGCGAGACACAGATCCATTTCTAGATGGGATGCCTGCCCTGCTACAGCACACTATTGTAAGCCAGTAACATCCCACTCAGGAGTGCATACAGTACAGTACTCTAAGTCCTTCCAACGCCATGCAATCTTCATGATTTCCACATGTCGGAGAGTTCAGCACTATATTTGTTCAGTGGTTGGAAATGAGCTCTCCAAGCATGCCTATTTTGTTTTGATTGGGCCAATACTGTCTGCCAAATGTCTGCCAAAGTTTCACACCCCTCTTTGAGCAATCACTGTGAAAAGTAAAGACGTTTTTCCTGGCCCCATGAGCAAGATTTCCACAAAGCTTCATCCAAATCCAATCATAACCTTTGGAGATATCCTGCTAACCTGATCAAATATAACCCCCTTCCAACTTCCTTACCTCCGCAAATGGAGTTGGACCAGAGTTAACAGCGTCTGTGCAGCACCCAATATGGAGTGTGATCCCCCTGTAATTGGTCAGCATCTAGTATGTCTAGATTCATGTTACAGTGTGCTACTTTATATTGGCTCTGTGTGGTTCCAAGTAACACTAAAGCCTGATTCATACTTACGGCCGGGCTACACTAGGGACGGAACAGAAACCGTACGCAGCTAGGTGGCTGCACCAACAATTTGTCCGTCCCGCGGGGAGTTCTGTATTTACTGTTTTTTTTCCCCTCTGAAGGCGAGGCGAAAGGCTGCTTAACGCCCACGGACACGTGGAAAAACAGAGCACTTGCGTAAAAAAAATGATTCACACGCGCTGCGCGGAGCCTATGCACAACCTGCATACCAGTGTAGCCTGGGTCTTAGTCATAAGACAGTGTTCCATTCCATGATCATATCCACTTTGCTTTTTTCAGTGCAGGAGTAATAATTTGGTTTCTTCAGTGCATGAATATTAATTGGCTTTCTTCAGTGCACGAGTATTAATTTGCTTTCTTTAGTGCAGGAGTATTATTTTGGCATAACACTGATATTACCTCTTCCCCTGTAGGGCCATTCAAGCTTCGTCACCCATCTTGACTGGTCGAAAGATAGCGAGTACCTCGTCACCAACTCAGGAGATTATGAAATCCTCTTCTGTAAGTCTTAAAAAAATAATGCATACTAGTGGACATGCACATGTACTACACAAAGGCATCTGCAGTTACTTCCTGGTAGAAGTATGTTCTCTCTAAACATACTACTGGTCCTGAAGATCAGCAGTCTTCTCTATGAATAGAGTGCCGAAGTCCTGACATCACTCGTTCATCCCCTTGTCTTTTCTCTATGGAGAATAACATCGGGTCATCTTAAAATCGTCTCATAATAATTAAGAGTTGTGGCCCAAAATTAAACAAACTCTCTCTGCGATATTGTCGCGGAGATGTGTCTGTATCGTTTACGACAGTCAGTCACTCATATTTGATACAGTCTGTTTCTAGTGAAAATGTAATTCAGCAGCAGTAACATTAGCATTTTCTCGCAGTCAGTTGATTCTTCATATCCATATGAGTGAAACCGCCGGGATGATTTGTTTATTTTTCAAACAAAGTTCTTATATGAGGTGATCTAAGATCCCCCTATGGGGATTATAATACAAATAAAAAAAGTACACGAACCCTGGGAACAACACCCACTGCTGATATTGACGTCAGACTTCGGTGCTCTATCTATACACAATGAAAGTACATTTTGTCATAGCTGGTGAATGTTCAGTTTTTTATTTATTTTGTTATTTTTTAATAAGTGTGGCTTATAGGACATAATACAATGAAGTGCTAGTGTCATTAGCAGTGTAGTCATGACAAGAGAATCCATGATTTCTCTGCTACAGTACAGTACTACCATGTTTCACAAACATGGAAGCATGGATCATGAGATGTCAAAGATGTGTTTCTAAATTATAATGCTAAGTTGTAACTCATCATAACATGTGTATAGCGATCACAGTGAATAGGACATTGATGCCATTGTTCATTTTGACAGCACATTTTGATGTAGTTTATTATTATTTTCAGAGCCCGACAGCCTCACATAACCAAGCATAAAATGAGTTGTTCTACTGGATCTCTTCTTCACTGGTCACAATTTATTTGTTGACAAAATTGTCAATATATTTAGTCATGGTTTTAGTCATAGCTTAGCTTTTATGTACGGTAGTTGTCTCCACCAGGCCGAAGGCATGGGGAGCACTCTGTCCGTGTGTGTCCGTCCGACCGTCCGTCCGTCCGCGTACAGCTAATCTCCGGCACCGTTGGCCCGGTCGATGCCAAACTGCACACACACTCCCTGGATGCCAATGACGAACCTCTGCCCCAATTTTTCCACAACGGCCTGTTATAGCGCCACCATGAGGCAGACTTTTGCAAGACATTTCTTTACATTACTCGTACACATTTTATCCATGCATCGCGCAAATCGGTATACACCATCTCTATAGGCATGTGATCAACACGTACCTGTCCGCTTCCCCATATTTCATCCCCATTGGCTAAGATTGGTCCATTTTGAACAAAATGCCTCAAATCATGAACGCAGAGTGCAATTTGAGGGAATATTTCATGCACATTCCCACTATGCTGAGGAAGAAATGCCATTTGAAAATGTGCATGTCAGCCTTTCATGGTGGCGCTATAACTGGCCCATTCGTGTTTTTACCTATAACTGCACCGATCTGTGTAAAACTTTGTATGCACACTCCCTAGAGGCAAGGAAAAACCTTTGATCTGGATTTTTTTTACGCTCTTTATAGCGCCACCAGGATATTGATATTACTCCTTCCAAATATCACGCAAATCGGTACACATGATCTCTATAGTCAATGTGATCAAGACGGGTCTGTTTGATTTCTCATATTCCATCCTGATTGGCTACGATTGGCTTCCAACGTTTTCAGGAGTGGCCCTTTTTGTAGAAAATGCCGAAAATCATGAACACAGCGTCTGATTTTGGTGAAACTGTGCACGCATATTCCCACTAGGCTGAGAAAGAAATGCCACTTTACATTTTTCCAAAATCCCTCCTATCCTGGTGGAGACCTTTTTCTAGTTTTTGTTTCGTTTTCATCAGTGAAAAAAGGTAGTCGACAAACATTTTTCATCATAGTTTTAATCGACAAAATGGATTGATTATTTTCTTTTCCAGGGGAGGCTTCCAGCGGTAAGCATGTGACTAACATGGACACAATGAAGAACATGGAGTGGGCCACCTCCACCTGCACTCTGGGATTCACCACCTTTGGTAGGTCTCTGCAAAGCACTGTATTTGACTTTGGTGTCTGAGAGAGATTGAATGTTAATTATTTTTTATTTTTTTCACATTTTTATCCCACAATTTTGTAACCCATTTTTTCACCCAGTGTCAATTATCTAATGTAATCCTGGGCACTACACTGCCAACCTGGGGAGAGCAACGGACTGACCTCATGCTTCCTTCTATGCATGAGGAGTCCAAGTTGCTTCTTTTCACCTGACAGTGGGGGACGTAGTGCCAGTTCCTTTCCACTCCATCAGGCCATCCACCTAAAATCTTTACTGCCATGGCAACTCAATTCATAATAAAGTGATTAATAATAAAGGTCTTTATCTGACACTGAACTGATCTGAAATAAAAAAAATGACCAAAACGAATCTTTCTCTCCCTCTCCTAGGAGTGTGGCCAGACGGGGCAGACGGGACAGACATCAATGCTGTGTGCAGGTCACATGACAGCTCCCTGCTGGCCTCCGCGGATGACTTTGGCAAAGTGCACTTGTTCTCTTACCCCTGTTCTCTACCAAGGGTGAGTCCCACTCCCTTTTAGTCTGTGACTAGTTAGAGTACTATTTTTATTAACCACTTTAGCATCCCTATTCTGGGGGGAACACTTGCTGAGAATATTTTTTGCCCTCTGCATTACAATCTTTTTCCTTTGCAATAATACATTGCAAAGGAATCAACACCTTTTAAAACACCCCTCTGTGTCGTCGTCCCCAGGCTCCCGGCCACACATATGGTGGCCACAGCAGTCACGTGACCAACGTTGCCTTCCTGCACGACAACAGTCACCTGATCAGCACCGGTGGGAAAGACACCAGCATCCTGCAGTGGGTGGTCGCCTAGGCAACCCCAGCCTCCCACCAGCATCCTGCAGTGGGTGGTCGCCTAGGCAACCCCAGCCTCCCACCAGCATCCTGCAGTGGGTGGTCGCCTAGGCAACTCCAGGCTCCCACCAGCATCCTGCAGTGGGTGGTCACCTAGGCAACCCCAGCCTCCCACCTACCTACCGCCGATCACCATGGAAACACACCATCCTCTCTAAAACCTCATATTCCACTTTCTTATACTGTACCTTCCTGCCCCACTGGAGGGCAGCACTACTGTGCCTGTTGAAACAACTCAACCAACCACCGATGTCATACCGTGTGGAGAAAGGTATTATGATGAAGTATTGTAATGTCAAAGTATCTAGAAACTATATCACTGTACTGCATTTTCTAACAGAATGTAGAGGGAGTTTGTCAAGCAACAAGCTCATCCTCAGCGTTCCAGTCAATCGCTGAACAATCAAATTCTGTTCAATACGGGCTCAAAGCCCAACCTCATAACATAAACTAACATACAGTATAGCATAAAGAAAAGCTTTCTCTCTGCATGGCTGCAGCTGGTAGTGACTATGTGGGTTACTTTGGAAAGACGGTGACGTTAGTATTAGTCCTAACTGTGCCTAACCCATGTGAAATCTTTACAGTCAATCCCTTGCCTTGTTATCTTAACCATTTTCTTAATGAGCCGACCTTAATAACTGAACTCATCCCGAATCCCTAAGCTGAAGATTGTACCTATTAAAGATTGCTGTGGGAGATTTCAGACACTAATGAAGGTGTTGTATTTGTCCCCGAGGTTCTCCAAGAGTGTCTCATTCACGTTTACTGCTGTAACTGTAATGTGCTGAAGAGGCACTAGATGGCACTATAATGTAAGAAAATTAGCATGAACCAGGGCTGTTCTGCCGTAGATGCTGTTAATGTTGCAAAGGTCTATAGAGTATATATATTATGCAGTATATCCAAGTGGCTGTGCTATTTTAATATTTAAATGTAACATAATAACGTTATTATTATTGCTCTTGTGGCACTTTTAGCGACAGACAGAGGTTACTAACATGTTCTGTATTGTAGAAGTGAGCTTTAAGCTATGCTTTGCCTTCCTCTGTTTTGTTAATAAAGTTTGTACCCAAATACTATGAAGTGGGGAACTTATTAAATTATTAATTATATTATATATTATAATTATTCTTATTTTTTTTATTAATATTAACCCACCTATTCTTAGTACATAATTGTACAATCTTCAAAGTTAACCTTTTCATTAGCCTAGTACTGTAGGTAACATGTTCTGACCAAATAGTAACACTCACACAGACAATATTTTAAAGCTATATTGAAAGATGAACTTCAAATGGATGTTTGCACATAGGCTACAGTCCTCACTGTTAATGTATCACTTTAACTCAGAGCATACAAATATAACCAAATGGATAACCCCCTCATAGGCCAGTACTCTGACGCAGTGTGACACTCAGGAGGACGTCATGAAAAGGAGGAGACCTCGTGACGATGTTGTGGTGACAGCAACCTGTTGACAGTCAACATGGAACGTGATGGTTAGTCTTTGTGACTAGGGACATGGTTTTAAAAATCCCCTGACCCGTAATTTGTCAAACATGGGCAGGGAAAGTCATCTGCAAGACGCCCTTGAAACATGGTCAATGTTGATCTAGGGCTTCTATGGCCCACTGTATCCACATTACATATCCAGAAGTACCCACTAGTTGTAAAGTTGGTTATTGTCTCCACCAGGCCGAAGGCATGGGGAGAGAGTATGTTAGCCCTCCTCCGTGTGTGTGTGTGTCCATCTGTCCATCCGTCCGTTACCAGATAATCTTTGTCTCCACCAGGCCGAAGGCATGGGGGGAGAGTATGTTAGCCCTCCTCCGTGTGTGTGTCGGTCTGTCCGTCCATCCGTTACCAGATAATCTCCGGCACCGTTAAAACCCTGTCGATGCCAAACTTTGCACACACTCCCTGGATGCCAACCTCTGCCCCAAACTTTCCAGAACGGCCTGTTATAGCGCCACCATTCGTACACATTTTATCGATACATCACGGAAATCGGTATACACTATCTCTATAGTACAACAGACTGTAAGAGGGGGGGAAGAAGAAAAATGGAGGGGGAAGAATAGGGGAGAAGAAAAAGAGAATAAAGAGAAAAGGAGAGAAATCTTGAGAAAAATCAAGGGAATGGATACAATTCTAATTCAGCTTCATGTAAAATCCTGCTGGAAGCGATCATTTATGCAAATAGTTTCAAAAAGCACTGAAATGTTTAAAACTGTCGTTTCTGGGAAGGGGAAGTATGGACCACAAGGTTGCCAGTTCAAGCCCCGCTTTGACTAAGGCCGCCAGTTCGAGCCCCGCTTCATCCAAAAGTAACCTGACCATAAGAGGTGCTCATGCTGTGTTTTACACAATGACAAGTTTGATGTAAAGTGTAGAGGCCTGTCCCTCCACACCGAGAACGATAACTATGTTTTTCTATGGCAGAGATATACCACAACTAATAGTCTGGCTTATTAGCCAGGCTACAACTAATGGTAATGACAGTAGACATTGACAGTGGTGAACGGCAGTCGCTAGCATCTGTTTCAGAATAATTAGATGAATGCAAACTCTTAACAGGCAATCAAATTCTGTATTGTGTAGGCCATTCTGTAGCTCATTATTAAATGTGTCAATTGTTATTGAGTCATAACAAATTTTTCAAATATCACTTAATCAAATTAAAGTAGCCTACCACCATTATGACTTACACTAAAATACAGTAGCATACACATACCCTATCCCATCCTATTCACACAGGAGGCAAATCAATTCTAATTATTATATAAAATATATGAACCATGGTAGGTCATTATTAATACAAGTAAATTGTATATGGACAGGGTTTCCTGACATTTGGACATTTAAACATCACCCTCTAGTCTAGTCCTAGAGTGTCCTAGGAGGAGGTGAAGACATGGTGGAAGACCATCTAGAGGTCCTTTGTTGTCTATTCACATATGTGTATCAAAGTGTCATTGCCAACGGTCAAACGGTTCATGAGCTATGCACGTTCAAAGTTTGCATTTTCAATTGAGTGCTATAGTGCCACCATTTGGCCAATGATGGTCATGTGCTTCGCATAGTCACCGTTTGGCATGGCCCTCTACCAGATTCCCGCGTTTCACGAAAACCGACTGCACGGTTCAGCCAGAACAGCTATTTTTGGCGTTTTGGCCAAGGTAGGACCCCCATAAATGGTACGTATTTTGCCGCGGACCAAAAATTCTAATTTATTCAAAATATTTCAAAAATGATCAAAAATAGCAGAAGCTCAGAGCAGTGGGGAGCTTGTATATTTGTGAGAACCATTATTCTAAAGAATTTAGAGCTTAGAATTTAGATTGTGATATCAAATAGGTTAGGTTTTTTCTTCTCTTCTGCGTTCTATTTATTTGTCCTATCTTTCATGTTATAACTTATCAGTGTCGCGTTTCACAGTGCAAATAAACGGTACCACACTTGAGAGGGAGTTATGTGTGGCATTGATGCTTGAGAACAACGCATATTCTCTCATGCAGGTCTGGGTCATGTTGTGGTCACGATGGCTTGTTGCCTGTCAACACCTCGTAGTCCAGAGAACAGGAGGTGACACACAGTACCGTATCCCCTCACAATAAACAATACGGAATACGGCAATATTCTTTGGAGTCTTTGGGGGGTACTTTGATGTTTGATTATTTACCCACCTGCTGTATCAGAGTGTGTCAGTTCAGTGGTGGTAATCTGGGGTTAAAGACTCATACATAGGCCTACCGCTCTCTCCCTTCTGCAGGAAGGCACAATGCTGCAGTTTAGTGGATTAATCCTCAGAGACGAACGACACACAGTGTTATTATTTTATTTTACTGCATTTACCAGTTGGATTTGTGCTTGTAATCTATGGGATTCAATGTACTGTATGTAAAATGTAATAGCAACTACTACCATACAGGTGCGAGCTGCTGGACTAAGAGTTAGATATTGAATATTTGGTATAGACCATAACCTGCTGCGAGTGAACCAACAACTGTTCTTCGTTGGCCAGAGTACAGCATTCTGATTCCTGCTTCCATACAAATCATGTCTATAATACTAACACAAACCCTGGAATGAGTCTGGTATAGCAGATTTATTGCAAACAAATGTTTATCCACGCGCTCCCTTCTGTTATGAAACAAGTTACTGACAAACACAAAGGCCAGTACACTTTTAGGACCTAGGCCAGTTGCCATGACTTTTCAGACATTAAAATATAGATTTGATCATTTGGATTATATGGAAACAACAGGATTTATGAACTGCATTCTGTCTTTATTCCCAGGACATTCCCAGGAGAATAAATAGAGAATTTGAGAACAGGTTGTTCTTTTTTTGTTTTTTCTTCCTTTCTTTTTTTGGCTGCCTCTTTAAAACCAGAGCCCTGTTTCTCAGATCTTAGTGCCTTCCCTCTTGAGGATTCTTAATAGGACTGGTTGTTAAAAGATCCCTAAATATTCAGCACAACAATTGAATGTATTGGAGATTACTTCTTGGGTGGGGTGGAATTGTCAATGATCCCGTGGTGACATACGACACATCTTCAGTTGTGTGCCCCGACCTCATTGGGTGTTTCGGCCACTTATCACAAGACACCCTCTGCCGAGGTTGGCCCACAGACTGATCAGACCTGGGTGTATGTCGCATGGTGGCACCACGTGGTCCTCTGGAAGCCCATGTTGCGTCTCTACGTTTCAGCCACAGCCAGTGACTGCTCCGTTCTGCCGCAGTGGAAAGTTCTTTGATTGCCTTCCGTTGGGCCTGACCTCTGATCCCTACTTCCTTCAGGAGCCTTGTGGTGGAACTGGCTACAAAGCCTCTGCAGCCCACCTATAATGTTGTCACCTCAGGTTGGCTTATTAGGGAAGGGGAAGCTGAATAGATTTGATACAAATCAGAGCAGCGGAGACAAAGTAGAGTTAGTTTTCACCTATTAAATCCACTTTGACAACTGCTGAAACAGAGAAATACACAGAAACAGGGAAAAAGACATGGACTTTATTTAAGATGGTGGTTCTCAAATTTGGGTCTGGGGCCCTCAAGTGGTCCTTGAGCCGCCCCCAAGGTCCCTGGGGTCCCCAGCAGAATGTGTTAATAAAGCATCACAATCATTTTAATACTCATAATAATCATTTATAAGCACTTTATCCGTTTATATGTTTGCTATTCTTATGAAATTCTTATTTGAATTGCATCAGGTTGAAGTAGGTGAGGTGGAGCGCCTGCTCCGCTCTCTTCCTGATAGTAAGTTAGCAGGCCTAGATAACCTGGACAGTAAATTTCTAAGAATGACTGCTGGTATCATAGCATCTCCTATCTGTCACATTTTTAATAGATGTTTGGATGTGGGCCTATTTCCAAAGATCTGGAAGGAGGCTAAAGTTATTCCTTTATCTAAGGATACCAAAGCTGCTTTTAATGAGGGGAATTCTAGACCTATAAGTATTTTACCCGTTTTGAGCAAAATCATGGAAAAGTTGGTGCATGCACAAGTTCAAGAGTATTTCATATCAAACAATCTTCTAACAGATTCTCAACATCCCTATAGAGCCGGCCACGCTACCTCTACTGCGATGATACAAATGACTGATGACTGGCTTAAAGCGATAGATAATGATATGATGGTGGGCACTGTGTTATTAGATTGTAGTGCTGCATTTGATGTGCTTGACCATTCTTTACTGGTTGAGAAACTTATATATTATGGTATTATTTTTTCAGCATTAAAATGGATCAAAAGCTATTTGTCCTCCAGATCACAGAAGGTGTATCTAAATGGCAGTCTGTCCAGTAGCAGGGGTCTAGAGTGTGGTGTCCCACAGGGCAGCTGCTAAGGACCTTTATTATTTTCTATATTTACTAACGACCTGACCTGGACTACAAAATATGCCACAACTGTTCTTTATGCAGATGATTCGACTATGTATTATGCTTCCCCGTCTTGCAATGTACTGAATGAGGTCTTGGGCAGAGAACTAAAAGTTGTGCATGAATGGGTAGTATGTAATAGACTTGCCCTTAACATCTCAAAGACTAAATGTATGGTACTGGGTACAAGGCACAGGTTATCTACAAGCCCAAAGCTTGTTTTAAACCTGGGCAATTCCACAGTTCAACAAGTTGAAAGTACTAAACTCCTTGGAGTGATGGTTGACTGCTCTCTGTCTTGGTCACACCACATTATGTTCTAACTAGAAAAAAGGATAGGAGTGTGTGTGTGATGTTTGGCAAAATGTTTAGGAGCAATATAAGTGTGTGTGTGTGTGTGTGTGTGTGTGTGTGTGTGTGTGTGTGTGTGTGTGTGTGTGTGTGTGTGTGTGTGTGTGTGTGTGTGTGTGTGTGTGTGTGTGTGTGTGTGTGTGTGTGAGACGCGGCTTGGCCTGTTGTAGCGCCACCATGAGGCTGATTTGAAAACTGTGGCATTTCTTCCAAAGCCTTGTTTCACCACAATCGTTGCGTTGAGTAGTTGTGGCGATTTGTACAAAACGGGTACAAAGCGGGCTACTCCTGAAAAGTTTTGAATTTTATTGTAGCCAATGAGGGTGGAAATCAAACAAACCCGTCTTGATCACATGACTATGGAGAGCATGTGTACCGATTTGCGTGAAATTTGGATAAAATCTGAAGGAGTAATATTAGAAAATGTGTTTTACATATGTCGGCCTCCTGGTGGCGCTATAAAGAGCAGATGTGAAAAATTCCAGGCAAAGGTTTTTCCTTGGCCTCTAGGGAGTTGGCATACAAAGTTATCCACAGATCCGTGCAGTTCGAGGTAAAACACTTTTCGGCCAGTTATAGCGCCACCATGAGGCTGAGTTGAAAATGTTCATGTGGCATTTCTTCCTCGGCCTAGTGGGAATGTGCGTGCACAATTTTACGGAAATCACACGATGTGTTCATGATTTGCAGCATTTTGTTTGAAACTGAGCACTCCTGCGAACTTTGGAAGCCAATCTTAGCCAATCAGGATGGAGTCTGAGAAATCTGAAAGACCCGTTTCGTTTAATGGCTCTAGAGAGACTGTGTACCAATTTGCGTGATCAACAAAATCTGTAGGTGTACTGTCCAAAAACCTGTTTTGCACAAAGCGGCCTCCTGGTGGCGCTATAACAAGCCATTCTGGAAATTTTGGGGCAGAGGTTCATCGTTGGCATCCAGGGAGTGTGTGTGCAAAATTTGGCATCGACCGGGTTAACGGTGCCGGAGATTAGCTGTTCACAGACGGAAGGACGGACACACACACACACACACGGACACACGGACAGACGGACGGAGTGCAAAACATACTCTCTCCACATGCGAGAGCTATTGGTATTGCAAGGAAATGTTGTTCTTTTGTTGCCTGTCCCCTTTTACGTCAGATAGTTCAAAGTCTAGTTTTATGTCATCTTGACTATTGCTCCACTATATGGTCATCTGCTGCTAGTGGTGACCTGAGGAAGCTCCAGGTTGTCCAGAACAAGGCTGCACGGTTGGTAATGGGTTGCCCTCTCAGAACAAATGTGAGTCGTATGCATGCCTGCCTCTCCTGGCTTACAGAGGGCGGCTGTGGCTCAGGAGGTAGAGCAGGTCGTCCAATGATCCATGGGTCGGCGGTTCGAATCCCGGCTCCTCCTGTCTACATGTCGAAGTGTCCTTGGGCAAGACACTGAACCCCAAATTGCTCCCGATGTGCTAGTTGGTACCTTGCATGGCTTCCGCCGCAATCGGTGTATGAATGTGTGTGAAAATGCACCATTTACCATTTACAGTCGAGAATAGGTTATCTTTTAATACTCTTGTGTTGTTCAAAACAGTCATGACTCATGAGTAGTAAAACTCCTGTTTTCATAAATTCACAGATTGTTTTTAGTAATAGCCTACTGTGCATGATCATGACACTAGAGGTTCCAGTAATGGGCAGCTTGTGTTACCACGCCCAAAATATCATTTTCTAAAGAGATCATTTATTTATAGATCATTGTCACTTTGGAATAACCTGCCTCTAAACCTCTGTTGCATTTACAGTAAATTAACGTTTAAAAGCATCTAAAATTCCATTTGATACAGTGAAGTGTTTTTTTTTGTTTTTTTTTCACACTCACTTGTAATCTCAGCAATTTTGATTTTGATTTTATCCGAACTAATGTAAGTTATGTGGACCCCAGGAAGACTAGCTGGTTGCTATGGCACCAGCTAATGGGGATCCTTAATAAAAATAAAATTATTCAAATAATAGCAGATATGCAAGCTTGTACATCTGCTATTTTTTAATTTCTTTTGAAACATCTTGAAAGTGGGTGTCATTTTCAGAAGGGGGTTTGTGGCCGAATATATATCTATTTGGGGGTTCATTGCACAAACGTTTTAGAACTACTCATTTAAGAAGGCAGGATTTAGTCATTTGGTTTTCTTTAATTTCTTTCTTATTTTTAAAATGAAATTGGTGGTGGTGGGATGGGAGGAGGGGTATGGGGGGGGGGGGTTTCTTTGCTGAGATTTTTCCCGAGGCCACTGAGATTGATTACATTTGGGTTCAGAGAGAGGGCTTGTGACCACATCAGCATCATTGTGGGCACAGAACTAATTTAGATGTAACTACTTAAACCCTATTGACCAGAGTCCCCAGGGGTCCATATTGGCCTTTTCCCCTACGGAGTCTACGCAATGTGTCTTCAACAGGGAATCCGGGACCCCTAGGGGTCCTCAGAGTTAATACAGGGGGCTGCCAAATCTTTGTGTGTGCATTGTGAGCTTGGCTTGTAGATCAGCTATTTTCCGTGAAAAGGTTTGGTCTTGGGGGAAAAAAGAGCAAAGTATAACTAAGTAGTATAAGGTTAAATGTCTGATGAATCCAACAAAACGATGATGACAAAAATGATGTGTAAAGATGTTAATTTACAAAGCAGCTGTTGATAGTGCTGCCAAACAAGTCTATGATGTTATCTATGAGTTACTGCTTCATCTCTCTCTCAGCTGAGCGAGAGAGAAGGCCCCTGATCTACACCAAATATCTTTGCCAAAAGTAGCCGATCTACAAGATCGTAGATTGGCTAATTTAGGCCTGGGCCATGGCTCAGTGGTCCAGGCACCTTGGCTGGTAACCCAGTATGGCAGTGTGCCGCGGGTTCGACTCCCGATCCCGACGGCCTTTACTGCGTGTCTTCCCCCCCATCTCTCTCCCCATTTCCTTTTCAGCCTACTGTCTGTCCCTCCATAAAATATATAAAATAAAGGTGAAAGCCACAAAAAAAAAAACATTAAAAAAAAGATTGGCTAATTTAGCTGACTGTTTGCCCTAGGGATGCTATAGGTTCATGTGGTATAAGCCCTTGAGTCAGATGGTGCAGCAGTCAGCAGCTGGGACTCCAGATGGTCCCATCATTGTGTAACTGTACTGTAGTGTCGAGTCCAAGTCATGACCAAGTCTGTGGGAGGGGGCGAGTCGAGACCGAGACCAGATTTTCTTTTCTTCTTTTTTCTCATTTGATAGGTATAAAACACTGTGAGAGCAGCAGGCACGTCAGCTACAGTCCATTACTTAACAAGATAGCTGTCTATAAGCGCCAAGCCGATCTCTTAATGTGAATGGGCTCCTCATAATACAGTATGGGTATACGGTCGGTAATGTATTTATTTCATTGCATTGATTGTTGTGACTCGAGTGGACTCGGTGGGTGAAGAGTTCAGAGTCCCTTTATCCGAGACCGAGTCAAGACCGAGTCAAATTATGTGCGAGACCGAGACGAGACTGCAAAATGTGGACTTGATCGAGACCGGACTCGAGTCCGAGTAGGCCTACTGTAGTGAAGAGAAATGGTCATGATGATCATTGTGTACTGTACACTGTACTGAAGAGACCAAACAAGTGTTTCCTTCTGGGTCTTGTGTTCATAGAGATGAGGAATGGGAACAGACAACAACAGTTCTCACAGACGGAGCCTTAATCAAACACAGAGAGTGGAACACTTTGACTGTCTGGGGTCCCAACCGCAGAATGTATTATCCCAACAAACACGCACGCACGCACACACACACACATGCACGCACGCACGCACGCACGCACACTACACACACACACACATACTCTACACATGCACTACTGTACTTAACTTCCTGCGGTGTAGACAAACTCAGTGGTTCTGTTCTGTACGAAAGTTGGGGAATTAAAGATATGACATTATTATTATTATTATTATTATTATTATTATGAAAGTTACTATGAAATTGTGCATTTCCCGTCCGTCAGTCAGTCAGTCAGTCACACCCCATATATGGTCATGCCTCGTGACATCACCGACATCTGTCTGTCTGTCTGTCTGTCTGTCTGTCTGTCTGTCTGTCTGTCTGTCTGTCTGTCTGTCTGTCTGTCTGTCTGTCCAGCTCAATCTGCTGCACATGTGAGCCAGTGGTCTCGTCTGGCTTTTCAGATGAGCCATACTGTATATGTGCTTAGCATGACTGCTCCCTTCCTGAATGTTATGCATTCCTCTAGCCCTGATATCTGTACTGTATGTACGGAGTCTCTCTCTCCTCCTCTCCCCCTCTCTTTCTCTCTCTCTCTCTCTCTCTCTCTCTCTCTCTAGATTGGAAAGTGTTACGTCAAACTTTGCAGCATGCTTGAATCCAGCAGTTTAATGGAATGGCATGCCTCGTGAGCAGAGTTCTGAACTCAAACCATAACTCTTATCTCCTAAAATTGACCAGAGCCTGATGAGAGAAAGGTCACTGTATTGTATGAAACCTATAACAACCCCCGTGAGAAGAATAACAATGTATACGCACCTGTCTTCAGGGCAATAACCAGTGGTGTAAATGTATTTGTTTAGCGAATGCAAAGTCCTTAAGCCAAGCGGTTGCCACCTGGTCTGCTTGGAGGGTGACTAATCCTCCTTCCAGTTCCAGTCTTTGGAGAGGACAAACTTCAATGATGTGCTATATAGTTTGTTCCTCACCACACGCACACAGTGGGCTTGGGCTACTGCCCCATTAAAGGGTCCAGTCCTGAACATATCGAGCGTAGACCACAAATTCTAAGAGACGACGCATGAGAGCCAAGTCAAAGAATCCTACTCTCACAGTCCCAAAGCAGTGTGTAAAGCAATGAATTGATAAATAAAATGATATGATAAATAATGTAAGTCTGGACCAAAACCTTAAAATATAATATTTCCAGACCACCAGAAAAATGTATCATGGTTATGATAAACCCCAAAGAAATTATCCTAATTAGCTTAGTATTATAGAGATATAGGACTGTAAGAGCCTTTGAGAAAACCCAGAATTAGAACCAAATGATCAAAATGAATGCCTTTTAACCTCAAATAGTAAGAATCAGGGCAATGAGGATGGCCTTTTAAATGGCCTTTAGCCAGTTCCAGGCAGAGACACTTTGAAAAGAAAAAAAACAAATAGTAAACAGACAATGCAAGGATCCAGACCACAACGAATATAAAGTTTAGGGAAATTTATATAAAAGATTCTCCGTGAAATAGATGTTACATAGATTCAGGTTTTACACTTTGTTATTTATTTATTTACTGTTTATTTACTGTTTTACTTATGTGTATTGTGGAGCATCACCCAACCTACGTTTTTCACAATGCTGTACCTGTAGTACATCTGTGTGACAATAAACACCTTGAACCTTGAACCATTAGCATTAATCCATAGTACAAAAATCTGATCCTGAATAAAGTCTAACTGTGGAGATACAGGAGTTATAGTCAAAATGACGCGATGTTGTTGATCTATCGAGACAAATCCTGTCCACAGTGGCCAGTGATGTCAGCTGACGAGAACCCACATGGAAGACGCGGGCGATGGTTGGCATCCCCTGATTAGGCAGAGGAACAATGACGGAGGTGGCATAGTGACGTCCAAGTCACAAGATGGGAAGTCTGAAGTAGCATGCCGCTGAATACGTTGCCATGACAACCTGTTTGGACAGGCAAAGCTTTTCACTACTGACTGGACTGCTATAGCTGGGTGTTATGCAGAGAATTGTTTTGGGAAATGGACACCATCCTACAAGGTCACGCTATCTAGAATGGCTGATAATTATGGCAGACTGAATCACAACATTGTTCCACAGCATTACAACTTAACTGACTGGGGCAGAGACCAGGGGGTGAATCTGGCGACAGAAATATCATAAATGATAGGCCCTGAAATATTTGTTTTGAACAACAAGGTCGTAAACAGGGCCTAGGCCAGAGTTAAAAATGATTACGGATTTCTAACTGGACAAACATTATATGACATGGAGAAATATAGTTCATATCTAATCTCAAAATGAATTTCCATCATTAATCACTTAAACAATAGATGGTTGGTTAGAGTCCCTCAGTGCTCTGTTGTTCTAGTGTATTTTCTGTTTTCTGTTATTGTGAAAATAGCCAATCGATTATTGTGAGAATTATTGTGAAAATAGCTGATCGATCTGCTATTTTCTGCAAAGGTTTTCCACACAATACAGATGCTGGGGTGGTTAAATACAAATTCAAGGTACTTGTACTTTCCATTTCTTGATTCATTGCACTACATTTCAGAGGTAAATGTACTTTTGACTCCAATACATTTATTTGACAGCTTACTTAGTTGGTAATGGCATCATGGTTTTGATTACTCCAAAATTATTTTAACAACATAGTGAGACATCTCACCCTGACCCTATAAGTGTCATCCAAAAGTAGCCAAGTATTCAAATTACATTACCAACTACTATGGAATTGTCAGTATAATTTGGTAATAATATTTTTATCGTGTATTTGATTCTTGTGAATCAAGTGAAGTGTGATGAGTAATACATTAATGCTGATCATATTTTACACAGAGAAGCAGTCCGTCTGGGTTGAGTTTTTGAAAGAACCCTTTTTCAACATGCTCACTGTCCTGTGAGCTGTAGCTTTGTCCTGTCTGCTTCTCCAAACTTGTTCTTGGACTTTATCCTGCATTACATTGTAGGATCATTTAAAGGATAGGGGTGAAAAAGGATTCAACATTATCTATCTATAATAGCGTTCATGTCTTGGATAATGACGTAAATTGGTTTAACCTCTTGAAATATGACACAAGATCACAGGCAGCATGTAAACGACCCAATGACCTCTGAGTCAAGATCAATCATCTCTGGCTCAGATTTTGCCGTGATTGTCCAAGTCAGCGGATATACAGAAAATGTTTCTTGTCATAGAACTGGCAAGCAATACATCCTCTGCTGGTTATTTTAGTATCTTGCTCACATTCATCCAAACCCTACAGTACAGGCAAGATGGCAGGTTTGGGATAGTGCAAACATCAATTAATAACACCCTACATGCTTTCATAACAATATGTTGAGCATGAACACATTGAGGCTTGAAGATAGACGGAGACGACAAAATGAAGGTAGACAAACTGACTGAAAAAGACAAACTGAAAAACGAGAGACTGTACAAATATGTAGGTTTACACTACAGGAACAAATGCGTTGAAAGAGAGAGGGTTGAAAGAGAGAGATAGAAGGAGGGGAAAAGAAAACAGAAAACAAAGGTGGAAAGAGGGAAGGATGGAGCTAGAGGATGATTCAAAGAGAGTAGAGGAGCACTGGGAGAACTTAAGAATGCAGTACAATCAACAGCCTATTCTCTGACTCACTAGGGGCTCTGTGTTGCTGCCGACAGGCCCATAGCGCTACTGTTGATGTATGGGGTGGTGCTGAATAACTGGGGACTGCATGTAGGGTTTGTCTGGCATGCATCCAGAAGACTGCAATGAATCCACCACAGTGCTACTGTGCATCTGTATTCAAAATATATCGCTATTCAGAGAGTTGATGTGCCTAACATGCTAAACTGCATATAAATGCATGGCCCAAGTTGCCCAACAATATGGTCAGAGCTGTTTTAAGACTTTAACCACATTAAGCACCGTGTCCCTTTTCTTGGCATGACATAATGGGCAAATATTCAGCAAATACAGGCAAACATTCAGTGACAATATAGTATCTACAGTGATCCACTGTGCGTCACGTTGTGTGCTTGTAGATCGGCATTTTTTGATGAAGAGATTTGTTGTAGACTGGGGAAAAAGGAGGAGGGGGCCACAAGTACAGCCCCTGGGGTTCCCTGTTCAATGAAGTATGTAGGGTGTACTGTATGTGGATATAAGGACAATGCTTTTTTTAATCTACGCCATCTCTATTGATTCTGGACACAAATTCAGGTAAATCGCTCTGAATTCACTGGAAAGCAGTCTGTATAGATCTGTATATAATATTGGAAAGGAAACATTCAAGTCTTTATTAAAGTGCGATTAACAAGTAACACGTGGTAGGAGTTTATCACCCCAACTGTTTCAACATAGTTTAATACCTTGGACCTTATTATCACTTAAAACATGGATTTTGCCATGCTAGAATATTTTTTGTTCTAGCATGGTTCTGTGTTTTTTGAGCTTAATTTTATAATTTTATTATATTCATTTTATGTGAAATATACATCAAAAGAAAAACAGTCACAGCTGTTAATATAATTATAGTGAGGACTTGTGTATTTTAATTTAAATGTTTCTTTATACACAGCAGGAATTCATAAAGCCATTAGGCTACAGTACATGTTAGAAAGTACACAAAATTACTGCAAACAGCTGAACTGGCAATGTTCATTCCGCAGTACAATAGATAGTGTTTCTTCGTTCACAGCTGGAACTGTGAAACTGTGCCACACAGAACCAATTAAGGCATGATATTAAATATAACAATTATTTAAAAGAAATCAGCTACTTGTCACTGTGTTTATTTTTCTTTATTTTTTACGACAACCAGATAGACAAAACAAAGTGAGAGACTGAAACCTCATATAACCACTTGAACCCTATTATCTATTATTACATTATAGACAAAAAGAGTTATTTGTTGTGAGCTCTCTTCATTGTGAGCTCAAAGAGATTTGGTGTGCTAGATGGAAAACAAGAAATGATGACATAGTCATATTATTACCAGCTGCAATTTATATTTGCGGCGGTGGTGGTCCACAGTTAAAAATAGCAGATGTACAAGCTCCCAACATGTCTAGATATGAATAGGATGCATTGTGAGCTTGTAGATAGGCTATTTAAACAATTTTATTTATTTTGTATTATATATTTTGTAAAGGCTCAGCGCTCACAGCAAGTGAGTTGTCTCTGTTGCGCACCGAAATCGGCTTGAACAATGTCAAACTGTCGTGATTCTGTCATGATTGTATAACCATGGGCGTATTTACTGTAGGCAAAGTAAGATGGTAGGACAAGCGGAGCCAAATTGAAGACCCCACTGCCCAGAGGCCGCTTTGCCGTCACATTGGCTAGAAGCAGCCATTCAGGAGTAGGGATTCAGTACACTAGCTGATGGCGAGGTTGCGTACATTCTGAAGGCTTTCAATAACCAGCTAGCAGCTGGTAAAAAGCATTCCAAGTATACAGAGCTAACTCAGGTCCAGTTTACTATGGCTAGAGCAGTGGTTCGGAAACTTTTTAGCTCAAGACCCAAAAGAGAAATTAAACATTTGACCGGGACCCAAACTAGTGAAAATAGCAGATCTTCAAGCTCACAACATTGCGAGCTTGTACTTGCACGTACGACTATTTTCACTACTTCTTAAACATTTGTTTTCTAATTTATGGAATTTCTTTGAATTCTCTTTTATTTCTTCATGAAATTACTGAAAACATCATTGCATTTTGTGCATGAAAGGTTTAGCTTTTTAGACTGGTTTAAGGGCAAGGCAAGTTCCGGATTTTGTTTGCTGTGCATCCTATGGGGTTCCCCAAAGAAGGGCCCTTACTGTTCTTTCTATACATTTCTATACTTTCTATACAACATGAAAGCAGCCTGTAACTGCAATTTGTTCTTGCTCGCTGATGACTCAGCAGCTCTCCTGGTTTTGTGCGAGGACAAAATGTAAGTTGAGGAAACCCTAAATTCTGAACTCAGCAAGATTCGTACTTGGCTTTCCAATAACAAACGGTCATACCAAACACCAAAACACCCTGTCCAAACACAATTTGTAATGCAAAATTACAGTTGACGTTGACGATCTCGTTGACGAGGAGGTTAATTATTTGGGCTGTATTCTTCTTATAAATCTTTTTATTGGGTTTTTTTTTTTTTTAATCCCCTCCCATGTGGGGTCCTTGTTCATGTCAATACATAGAAATAGGCACCCATCATTTCCCTCCCGTCCACCCACTATGCCCACCCACTCTTCCCCAATGCAGAGACAATACTGGAGAAAGGGAAAGGGGAAGAAAAAAATAAATAAAGAAGTAAATAAATTAAAAGAGAGGGGAGAGGGGGGAGGGGAGAGAGAAGAAAGGAGGGGGGGACCACCTGTGTGTGCGCACAGCCACCGGTTTACACGACGCACGTACAATGCATAGGCCTATGCGTGCACCATTATCTAGTTCAAATATCGCTCATCTCTGGGACAGGGTTTTTACATGTTTTGCGTCCATGTTTGCTGGAAAGTTGTCATGGAACCATTAAGTGAGAATCTAATCTTTTCAAGCTTAAGGTAGAATAGTGC
This sequence comes from Electrona antarctica, assembly GCF_951216825.1. NCBI lineage: Eukaryota > Metazoa > Chordata > Actinopteri > Myctophiformes > Myctophidae > Electrona > Electrona antarctica. The sequence goes on along the minus strand of NC_136792.1, from coordinate 39,178,337 downwards.
GTCCTTTATCCATCCATTATGTGTAGGTGGAGAAACTTGTTTCCATTTGAGGAGTATAAGACGTCTGGCTAAAAGAGAAGTAAAGGAGATTATTCTCTTAAGGTATAGATGAATATTAGTCCCTGGGGGAATGCCAAACAAGGCCGTTAGCGGGTTGGGTAGGATGGATACACCCAGTATGTCAGAATAGGATTGAAATATAGCTGTCCAAAAGTCCACCAACCTATAGGGCATGACCAAAACATGTGTGACAGACCAGCAGCGGGTTGTGACTCTGCACCGGTTACATGCATCATTAATGTCTGGAAATATCTGTGCTAGTCTTGCATTTGTGTAATGAACCCGATGAATGATCTTACATTGGATAAGACTATGTCTAGCACAGATTGAGGAACTGCATGTGAACCAGTCTCAGAGCTGTCTTCCATGTCGGGTCGGGCAATTCTAGCCCCAGGTCCCCCAGGTCTCCCAAGTCCTGCTCCCATGCCATGGGCTGTATTCTTGACAACAAACTGACTGTTGAAAAAATGGCATCAAAATTCAAAAGTGATCACGAAAGGCAATCAAAGACAGGATTCCCTCTTTTGTCAAGAAAAGTGCTCTCAAGACCCTTCATTCAATGCCATTTTGATTATGCGGGCACCTCTTGGTTCTATACAACATCTCAATGTCACTAAAAACTATGTTTCAGACCTCTCAAAACAAACTGATATGATTATCGGCCTTAACCCTTAAACCACCTAATTCTAACACACTTCACTGATGGCTCAGGGTAGAAGACAAGGTTAAGCAGATATCAATGGGATTGGTATTTAAGATAGTGATAGGGACAGTGCCCTCAGAGGGTATGCGCATGCATGAAGTGAATGGAAAGTCAAGTGGCAAAGTGCATTTAACGTTGTTTAATGTCGTTTAATGCAATCAGATTTTCTGTTAAGATGTATGGGCTGTCAATGTCAGAAAGTAGTGTTTTTGCCACTCGGTAGGCATTCCCACATAACTTCCGGGTGTATGATGATGATATCCTCTATCTATACCTTCATGCCTGTCTAACTATACTTCTCCAAAGTGAGTGACCCCCACAGCCAACACACTATAGGCATAGGGACTCGGGAGCCATCATGATACCCACGTGTAGAACAAACATGGGAAACTTCTTATTCTACTACTCTGCCACCAAAATGGCAGAAGGGTGAAAACCTATTTTGGCAGCCAATTTTTGTGCCAACCGCAAACAACTTATTTTAGACCGCGACGGAGTCCGACATGCATGTCTGGTTAAGACGGGTTAGGATTAGGGTTTAGGGTTTAGGGTAGGGTTAGTAATGTCCGACATACTGTACAAACCAGGCCGGTTAAGACTCACCCGTGGCTTCCGTGCTCAGTGCCACTCAAAGTGACTACTGGGTTGGGCAGCTGGATGCAGGGGCTTATGTTATGTCTGCCAGATATAGTTGACTTCACCCGTGTGCAGTTGTGCACCAAAATGTGGAATGTCCTGACAGTTCCCCCCCCCAGAATAGTCACGCTGGGGTTCAAGTGGTTAACGGACCAAACGGAGAGCCCATAACAGTGTCTTTATTTATGGTATAGCCTTTCATCTCTTTGTGATACTTATTCTGTAACCATTGTAGGCCTAACAGGTTGAGCTGACATTCCATCTCACTTAAACAAAGTGAGGTTAGGGGGCACAGGCTACTGTAGTGCAAGTATGTGTACACACACACACACACACACACACACACACACACACACACACACACACACGCGCGCGCGCGCGCGCACACACACACACACACACACACACACACACACACACACACACACACACACACACACACACACACACACAGGCTCAGAAACTTCCAGAACACCCATGGCCTTATGTTTCGGCCTTATGTTCAAGTTTCAGCAGTCTTTGTAGAACGTAGTGGTTCTACAAGCAAGCACATCAGTGCATGCACTGCAGGTTTCAGAGTTACTTCTCTGAAACAAGAGTTACAATTAAGATCCTATAAATGAATTGTGGAAAATTACAGCAATTCATTGATGTGAAAACATCAACAAACAATGCTTGCAGGGCCGAATTAGGGAGATACCCACTCATCATCAAAATTAAGAAAAGAGCACTTCAATTTCATGAACACCTAAAAGAAAGCAACCCAAACACGCTCCATAATATATAGCCCTCAATCATGGAGAAAACCTACAGGGATGTCCCCAGTGTCCACCTCAGTCTGCACACACACACACACACACACACACACACACACACACACACACACACACACACACACACACACACACACACACACACACACACACACACACACACACACACACACACACACACACACACACACACACACACACACACACACACACACACACACACACACTTCCTTCCCGCTTCATTACGTAAGCGCCAGTGGGGTCGGTTTATTTTTGAGGAGCCCTGCTGTTGAGGTGTGTAGCTGGGTTTTTTCCTCTAAGCTAACCTTGAAAGTCCGACCACCTCAAAGGAGTCTCTGAAGGGAGTGTGAAGGACTATTTCCATTACAAACAACAGCGGGAGCCGGGAGGAGCCCACTTTCACGTACCCTAGAGATACATCAATAACAGCAGCACCTTGTCAGCCTTCAGTGAAAACAGGCTTTTTGGTGATTTTGTAGACAGAGACATAAGCCAAACAATCAAACTGACGTTAAAGTGTTTCAATTGACCAGCCAAATGTGTTATCAATATACAAGTGATTTTGCATATAATTTCTTCCCCCAGGCCGGACGGCCGAAGGCCAGAGGCTATGTTTCTACGATTTGTCACACACGTTACCGCAGTGAAATTTGTTCTCCGCATTTGACCCATCTCTTGGAGTGGTGAGCCACAGCCAAGGAGTGGTGAGCTAGCCGTGCCGCGCTCCAATCCAACCCTTTGATGCTGAGTGCCAGGGGAGGGTCCCATTTTTCCAGTCTTTGGTATGACCCGGCCGGGGATCGAACCCCGACCTCCCAGTTTCCATTAAATGGGGGTACAAGTAGGCCATGTATGGCCTACTTTATTTTATTACCAATATTGGTTATCAGTATCAATAATTAAAAGGTAATTTTGCAGTTGAACCTCTGCAGAATAGTTACCAAAAATGTTGAGGCAATAGTGGTAAATTCAAAAATACTAAAGATGCCGCTTGAAAGATTTTGGGGAAAAATAAGTCCTACTTTTTTTTAACAGCATGTTTTTCTGCACTTGACTGACATTATTGCGGGACATCCGTTAAAACAGTGTTTCTCAAACTGTTTCATTTGGAGCCCGAAAATGTATTTGGCCATGGACCCTCATATGAAAATAGTTTGGAGACCCCCATATTGTCTTTCACAAAATAGCCTGTGTTTTTCCAAATGTTTTCATATTTTTGGGGGAACAACCAGATGTAGATCAGCTGTAACATACTGTATCTCCAGTGGTTAAACGTTTGCCTACAGGCCGGCTGGAACCCCCTCAGAACCCCTTTGAGAACTGCTTTAAATGACGTCAAATGTATATATTAGTATATAGTCATTGAGCTAATCATCTGTTATATTCCCCCAGGGCAACCACCTGTCCTGGGTCCATCTGTGTATAGCAGGTAGTTTGTTGTCTGGACTGTCTGGCTACATCAACCCATCATCAATCTCTATGAAACGGGGCAGAGCTGAGAGCGGCAGGCTGGCCGTTAAATGAGCTCGATGGTGTTTTAATGGTTCCTAATGAGTTTACTGCTGGGAGACCTTTTACGAAGGAGAGAAATCTGATGTGGATTTGTGATGTTTTAATGTCACTTAAGAGACAAACTGCCATTTAATTGGCAGTCCCCTCCCCCAACCTTTTTTCCATAGTGTACATGTTTTCCTTTTTTTCTTTTTTTCTTTTGCTGTGCCTATATCACGTATATATTTTTTTGTTGCATAGAAAAATTTATATTTGTACGTCTTTAAATGGTCTGATGAATTGAAAATGGAGGACCCTGATGTAAACAAGTCTTAGTGCTTTTTTTCTGGTTTTATCCCCATAGCAGTTTTTGTATTGATGTAGCCTACTTTCGTTGAAATGTACCCATTCTACGTACTGTGAATAAAGTTTACAATCAAATAACTCTGGCTCTGACACATGCTCTCTCTCTGTCTGTATCTCTCTCTCTCTCTCTCTCTCTCTCTCTCTCTCTCTCTCTCTGTCTCTCTCTCTCTCTCTCTCTCTCTCTCTCTCTCTCTCACATCTGGGCAGTGAATGCAATCAGAGAGATGTACACATAAATAATTAATGGGTATTAAAGATGGGTCTTATTACTTATACATTGCTTCAGTCATCAAACCAATCTCTGTAGGCCTAGGCTACTTTTTGCATTTTAATGGCTGAAACTTCATGCCCCCCCACACACACACATATTTACAGTAAAATATTTTTGAGTGGTGCAACCACTCCAAGGAACAGCAATGTCCGTGTTAACCTACCTATGAGTACCAGTAGGGGCAAAAGTGGCGCTGTTGTGCCAGAAACAGAGAGAGAGAGATAGTGCTGCACTGTTGCCTGCTAATGAGAGAGAGAGAGGGGGGGAGGGGGGAGAGGGGGAGGGGGGTTGCACCACTCAGTTCACACAGGTGTGATTTTTTTGTTTTAATCTTGATGATTATGGCGTACAGCTCATTAAAATCAAAAAATCCTATCTCAACAAATTAGAATATTTTACAAGACAACAAATTATTTCATCAATGTGGCACGGAGATGATCAGCCTTTGTCACTGTAGAGGTGTTATGGAAGCCCAGGTTTTCTTTGATAACAGCCGTAAATGCATTCGTATTATTGAGTCTCGCATCTCACTACGCCGTCTCAGCGTGTGCGTCTGAGCATAGACATGGTAACGCCCCGCCTGCCTCTGATTGGTCTACCGACACTGCCCGAGCTATGCTGGATAGTCTGATCTATCGGATAGATAGATGTAGATGGAGCTGTATGTATGTCGGGGTAAGAATATGGTCCCTTATTGGCTGTTGATGGTGACCTAACTAAGGTACGTTTCAAGGTTGGTACAGGTCAATAACGGGTCTAAAGAATGTAGGACAGCAGTTGTACTAGACATTAGTTAGCAGTAGGCTACTTGCGCGCTCTGCTTGCACACAAGTAGGCCATGTATGGCCTACTTGGAATCTCGACACAGTGCATTTCGTGTAATAATAATTATTACTAATATTTTGAGGGGCGCAATAGCCCCTCATATAGGCCTAAAGCTTTGTGTGTGTGTGTGTGTGTGTGTGTGTGTGTGTGTGTGTGTGTGTGTGTGTGTGTGTGTGTGTGTGTGTGTGTGTGTGTGTGTGTTTTTGATTGATTGATTGAAAAATTTATTAACAGTTTGCAGAATTACAGTACATTTCAAGCACAAACTCAATACAAAGGCTGTTAACTGTGAGTGGACGACCCAATTAAGCATTACACTTGTTTCCAATAGGGTCCACAATGTTCAATTCATCAAAAATGGATTGTGTGTGTGTGTGTGTGTGTGTGTGTGTGTGTGTGTTTGTGTGTGTGTGTGTGTGTGTGTGTGTGTGTGTGTGTGTGTGTGTTTGTAGCACGGAATGTGATTATTTGATTGGCTGAACACAAATGTGACGATGATGAAGATGATGAAGAATAAAGATGATGATGATGATGATGGTGATGATGATAAGAGCGCCCCTCACTTCACATATGGGTGTGATTTTTTGTTGTTTTTGCAATGGATATTTTTGATCTAGCAATTGAACACATTCATTGCATTCGGCTTCGACATTATTATTCCCACTGTCCCACAGCTATTAAACTATCCAAATTATGTAGATACCGATAGCCTGCCTACCTGCAGGATTTCTGTCCTCCGCTTGGTAAATATAGCCTAATATTGTATCATGCCCTACATGATACAATATTATTAGGCTATTTACCAAGCGGACAGCCTACATTGGCTACCTGCGCCCTCGGTCCCCATGGCGCCATCTGCTTGAGAGCATGAGTGTGGGGGGGGGGGGGGTCGGGCGGAGAGAGAGAGAGAGAGAGAGAGACGCGACAATTGGCTATTCCGATTCGGCTTGACTTCGTTGACTGCAAGTCTGCAACACACCCTTGTCTCTACTCTAGCTGTCCGAGGCAGTCTGCGTGTGCGGGGATTTTACCACAGTACGATGAGGCTCGTTAAATGAAAACAACGCTGTTTGGGGAACTGAGAGCAATGCTACGGACTTGAATGTAAGTGCTGTAAACTTGTAACTTTTCTCACCTTTGTCCTGTTCAATTCTCTTTACCAGAGCAGCGGCTTTTCTATTGCGTTTATTGGTGTCTCACCTGCGGATGAGCACGCAGGCAGCTCAGGCTCAGCCACTATAGCAAAAATGCATGCCATAAAATGTGTCTAGCCTACTAGGCTATGCCTATTTTAGGGTTACTTACAAAGACTGATATACGAGCCATCAGGCTACATTTCCTCTGCCTCCGTATTTTAAATATTCTACCAGTTTGTAAATTCATATTCCTGCAACTGCCAGTAAGATTTTTGTCAATGAAAATGCTGAAACAACACTGCAGTTTTCTGTCTAATTATAGCCTACAGTTGGGTTGAGCAACTTGAGCTCAAGGAGATTTGGTAGATGGAAAAATGACAACTTTAAGTGATAATAATTTACATAAAGTTGTAGTCACTTCACCTATAAGCTACTCACTGTGCCCTAGCCAGAGAAGAGAAAGCAAGTGATTGAGAGAGAGAGAGAGAGAGAGAGAGAGAGAGAGAGAGAGAGAGAGAGAGAGAGAGAGAGAGACTGGGGGGGGGGGGGGGGGGGGGGTATTATACAGTAATACTTAAATAGCTTATAATAAATCGTTGGCTGACATTTACCCAAATTACTAAACCCAAATTGTGTCACTCTATCAAACCTGGGTATATGTTTTACCCGATAGAATGTATTCCATAAAAATATTTATCATCAAAATGTATTAAATACCACAATACATGGCAATTTGAGGTACTGAGTCTACAGTGATGAAACAGACTATTATTGTGGGAGTATGGGTTAGTATTTTTTATTATATATATTTTTTTACCTCTATATCACAAAATCCGGGTGAAATTCCCCCGAAAACCTACCTGCAGAAAAAAACAGGGATGTTGGCAGGGAAACAAACCTATACCTTCTATATATTACCTATATATTCTATATATTGTCACTGAGCATCCTGAAGGTAACCAGACGCACAGACCCTCATATTGTCACTGAGCATCCTGAAGGTACCCAGACGCACAGACCCTCAGACATTATGAAAATCACATAAGCCTAAACATAATTGTCCGGGTGAAAATCACCCGGGTGTAGTGTTCTATAGGTAGGCATGTTAATAGTTAATCGATTAATCGCCGTTTAGAAATTTGTCGGTTAAACTTAACAGTTAATATACAGTAACTAATCGAATTAATCGAAACGTATCTGCTTTTGCAAGTGATGTGACAGACAAGACACTTTTCATTTGATTCTATTTCTCATACAAAGATGCCATTTCCTGGCCCTGTATCGCAAATGGTCGCAAATATATATAATATGCCTTTTGTATTCTTTCTACAGCAAAGTGTAGATTTTTAAGATTCTCCAAAAAAATTAAAATAACGCCGCTTATCGACTAACCTGTTAATCAATCGATAAGCTTATCAAAACGTATACAATTAACTATTAATGCATTAATCAATAATTCCCATCCCTAGTTCTAGGGTTAAAGGATGATAGGTAGGGTACTACTATACTAATTCCTTCTTGTAGTGAATTGAATCTCTTCTCATATCATCATCATCATTTTTCGACCGTGGTCGAGATCATAGATTTTACAATGCCACGCCAGACTTTCCGTTCCTTTGTTGCCATCTCCAGTTCCTGCTTACTGATGCATGTGTCCCTAGCGATGACATCAGGGAACAACATTTTTCTACCTCTGGTCTGCTTTGAGGCAGGATTCCAGAGAAGAAGGGAAGATATAACCTCATTGTCAGCTCTGTAGCAGTGGCTGGCAAACTGTGTTCTTCTGGATCGGACTAGTGAAGAAACACGGGGAAAGGTTGCCGTATATTAGATTAGTCGATGGGTGGCTAATTTTGCGCGGTGTAAGTGCCATCCAACCGTTTCTCTAATTTCTTTGAAAGTGTCCATGTCTCGGAGCCATAGAGTAGAATCGGCTCAACGGTCGTCCTAAATATTTTTACTTTTAACATCTTACTAAGCTGGGATGAACAGATCTTATGCATGTCATTGCAGGCTGACCAGGCCATACCCTTCATATAGTTCCTAGTTCTTCTCATATAGTGCTGCGTCTCTGCCTGTCTCTCATTACTTGTCTCTTTCATATATTCCTCTTCCAGTAGTTTTACTTTCTCTGCCCCCCTTCCCCAAACCTCATCCATTATTTCTGTCTATCTCCCAACATCCTCTGAATTCACCCACTGGATCTATCTAGTCTGTCTATCTGCCTGTTTGTCTTTTTAACAGACTGTAAAGTTCTTTCTTTCTTTCTTTCTTTCTTTCTTTCTTTCTTTCTTTCTTTCTTTCTTTCTTTCTTTCTTTCTTTCTTTCTTGTTTGTTTGTTTGTTTGTTTGTTTGTATGTTTGTTTCTTTCTGTCTCCTTTCCTCTTCACATCACTTCCTTTCTGTCATAAAAATATACATATTGCCCCCCCCCCCCCCATCCCCCTTTTTCCTCTGACATCCCATGATGACATAACACTAGATATTTAATGCCCTGCTCTGGGATAGCCGTGAAAATCCCTGTGAACGAAGCTCTTATTTCATCATGGAATTGCGTGTGTGTGCGTGTATGTGTGTGTGTGTGTGTGTATGCGTGTGTGTGTGTGTGTGTGTGTATGTGTGTGTGCGTGCGTGCGTGCGTGCGTGCGTGCGTGCGTGCGTGCGTGCGTGCGTACAGTATTGGGTTGCCTACTGCTACTGAAACTCCCCCATCATGCTGGCTGGAACTGGACTATGGCTCTGAAGATGAGTGACCCAACAACGCCTCGTTGATGGTGTTACCGTGTTTTTATCCTATCATTTAATATTTCATATATATATTATTTCATATGAGATGAGATGAGATGAGACTTTATTAATCCCCGAGGGGATTAATAATGTGGCACATAAATAAAGCTAAAACTACTGGACAGACACAAGTGGACATAACCACACAAGACCAGGACCACCTTAGGACCATATGCCATTTGGGGGAGGCAGTCCTTATGCATTTGCATTATAGAGTCTGATAGCAGTTGGCATGAAAGAGTCTGTACCGCTCCGTATGCATTCTCGGGGGTGTGAGCCTATGGCTGAAGGTGCTATATATATATATATATATATATATATATATATATATATATTGTAGGCACACACACACACACACACACACACACACACACACACACACACACACACGCATGTATCCACACAATGCACATAGAGAGAAAGAAAAAAAGAAATAGAAGCAAAATGTGCATGCCATACATACACACTGTCACACTCGCACACACACACACACACACACACACACACACACACAAGGAGAGAGAGAGAGGGTGTGCCCACGCACTTACTGTATATGCAGTGTAGGCTACGCTACAGTATATACTGCACATACAGTAAGAGAGAGAATGACACTATGTGCACTGCACATGCATGCAGACGCCCATACGCAATTACGCACGCACGCACGCACGCACGCACGCACGCACGCACGCACGCACGCACGCACGCACGCACGCACGCACGCACGCACGCACGCACGCACGCACGCACGCACGCACGCACACACACACACACACACACACACACAGTGGATCCACTCTTGTGCCTAACTTACACTGGTATCTGTTGACGTATAGGTCAGGTGCCACAGTGTTCAGTTTCTGCTTTGTTTTGGTCTGTAAAAATCTGATGCAATCACAAGCGTACTGCCTGGGATACAAGAGAGGAGAGATGAATAGAAAAGTGGTAGAGGGTGACAAGAAGAGGAGGATAGGATACACTTTATATGCACAGAGGAGAGGAGAGGAGAGGAGAGGAGAGGAGGCAGAAGAGGAGAGGAGGTGTGAAAAGAGAAGGAGGTGCTGGAGAGCAGAAAGGAAAGGAGTGAAGACAACAATGGGGGAGGAGGAGAGGAGAAGGTGGGGATGAGTAGAGGTGTGCAGTGGCACTAGCTGTCCTCACTAGCAGGCTGCCCTACTGGAGCCTACTGCCTGCGATTAGGAAACGTGGAAGTGAAATTACTACCGCAAAGCGAAAACATTGTGAAACTGCGCTATACAACTGCGTTGCTTTATGTTTTCTTACGTGGCCGGTTAAGACTGAGGTTAGGGTTAGGGTTAGATTTAGCGTTAGTTTTAGGGTTAGTAATAGAGAGGGGGTGATGGCGGGATAACACGAAGAGCGAAAGGAGATTGTGATGGGAGAGAGCGGCGGAGGCTGTCTCAGCCAGTCTTATCTCAGAGAGCTCTGACAGTGTAATTGCCCTCGAGAGGAGGCCTGATAAGCAGCACTTAAGAGACTCGGTGGTTTAGTAATCACTGTGATTAAGGGCTTGCCCGGCTCAAATGGTAGAGCATGGCACCAAAGACGGTTTCACACTTAGTCGCGCACCGGTGTCGCTAACCAAAAATAGCAGATCTACAAGATGACAGCGCGTAGCTCCGCGACACGTCCGTGACCTTGTAGATAGCCTGTTCTTGTGGTGGGAGCATCAGCGACACAGCACACAACCAAATATATCAAGCCCTTAACAGCCACTTTGTGAGCAGGAGTTCAGCTCTGACTGGAGTGATCACACAACACAGTGCCATTTTTTGTCGTTTCAACACACTCTGGGTGGTGAATGACATTCGTGCTGCGACAGCACAACTTGAACCGCCCTTAACTGCGGTCTGATGTAGGCTACTGTATTACATTTACACATAGGTGCCTACTGTATTTAGCTGTTGTTTTTGACACAGAGTGACTTTGCAGTGGGTGTTATGCCTAATGTTATACTGATCATCATGCTTTTGAAGTATAAATTGAGCTACGTTCAATTTATTTTAATTACGTGCTGGGATTGAAAGGTGCAAATCCAGTTACACCTTAGGCTACTCTGTATGGTAGTGTGTTAATACAATATAAATAACACATCTGAAGTGGTAGGAGGTGGTCTCCCCGGTGGGATCGACTCCCGGATAAGACATAAAAGCTAAGGATTTCAGCTTCTTTTTTTTTTAGCTCAGTCTTTGATGTTGCAAGTTGCTTTGGTCATGATGATAAGGTCACTGGGATACTATAAGTTGCTTTTGCTGGTGCAGTGTCTGCTACAGAATATCTGCAGCAGCATAGTACAGCTAGTGCAGTGAGCCATGCAGCTGGTTTTCAGAATCTTGCCTATAATGTACAGTTGGGTGCCACCGATATTGTCCCTTATCATTTGACCCATTTAGGCCTGACCTCAATATTTTAAAAAAAATCCTTCTAAATCCTCCAGTTTTCTGAAATAAATATTTTCACGATTTTTCAAAAATAGCAGACCTACAAGCTCGTAGCGCGCCACTCGGTGGCTTTTTAGCTAAATTATAACATAATGTTTAAAACACCAAAAGGGGTTCCCGCCCAAAATGGGTTAACTGTCCTTTTGCGCAGATCACGCAAACCTCAGCAAAAAGAAAAGGACAATATCGATGGCCTCCAACTGTAGTACAGCTAGTGCAGTGAGCCATGCAGCTGGTTTTCAGAATCTTGCCTATAATGTATAGGCAAGATGCTGAAAATCAGCTGTCGGTATATATCATATACCCTTTGCCAATGACATGCGGCCATTGTGGGGCTTGAACCTGTGATGCGTATGTTATTGAATAATCCCACTGTGCAACCAAGGGAAATTTGAGGAGTACAGTGACTGTTAGCAGGGATGGGAAGCCCCTGTGCTCTGACGACCTGGTACAGTACTTACTACTTTCCCTAGATGCCTGTAACCATTTTGTAAAGAAAATGTCACACTCAGGAATAATCTATTCATTTGATTTGATTCTGTTCATCTGTCACAGAGCGTTGCAGAGAACATCCAGCCTTCACACACTGATGAAGGCCCTGAACATTGATTCTGTGACATTATCAACATTATAATCATTATTTCTGAGCGTGACGCAAAAGGACTATTTTTGTGACTGGAAATAGATTAAAATGGGTACATTTCTCTGTGTGACTGTTGTAAATCCTTTTTATAGGGCAGTCCAAGATTGGAACCTTCACTGTCTGTGACAGTAAATTGTGCCATCCACATGCTCACAAAGGTAATACAGGGAAAACCTAAATGCCTAGGAGATTGCTTTTTGAGGGGCGCCAGCCCCTCCTATACAATACACAGGTTTAATGTTTGTCTTTAGTTTGTTTTGTAAACGCCATTGACAATGAAAATTGAAAATGTACGTCATAATGTACCTCATTATGTCATATTGTCTCTTTATTGTTAATGGCGTTTAATGTTTGTGTTTGTTTTATATCACCATTACATCACCTAATCAACATGAGTTAGACTTTAATATATTACGCCCATCACTTCAAGCGGGAGTGATTTTTGTAATGTTAGAGGGAAAGCTGGTGTGGGATTGTCTATTGTATGAATGTCTGGATATTTAATGTTCAAATATGCAGAAGTAACTTGAAGTTATTAACTAATTGTAACTATATTATCTATTGATGACCTGCTCCTACATTTATTTCTAAATGCTAATGTCGTGTCTGTTGTTTTTCCTGGACTCAGTTCGTATTGAGTGTTTTGAGGATTTAAGTTTGAATTTTTGTAGTTGGCCAATAAACTTGGCTCAATAATACCCTGTAGCCTGGAGGGATTGAGGAATTACTACATCCAACAGCCTGGAAGAATGATTCGTCTGCGATTGGCTAGTATGTATTGTTAAGCCAATCAGTCAGTCAGCCAGCCAGTCAGTGGTCTCTCAGTCAATCAGTCAGTCGATCAAACCTGTAACCTTGAAGTAATCTAGACATTAACGGGTGGGGCTGTAACGGGTGGGGCTGTATGTGTGAACGCAAATGTCCGACGTTACGTTGCCAGCTCCCTTGAGTGTGTAATGTCCGATTGAACCCAGATGGCTCAATGTGTGACAGGATGAGGTGATAGTCCGGTTGAATTTAATTTGGCTGTGTTGATAAGGCTTCTATTGTCGAGGAGAGAGGAGCCCTCCTCCCGAGGTGTTTGGAGAGAGACTCAGTCAAAGAGAGAGGAGAGAGGAGAGAGGAGAGAGGAGAGAGGAGCCCTCCTCCCGAGGTGTTTGGAGAGAGACTCAGTCAAAGACAAGTGAGTCTATTAGTATGGCTTCCGGGTCTTGCCAAACATTTAAGGGCATCGAAAAGGTCACAGAGCTTTTTTGTATTGGCGTGTTTTATTGTGGACCAAGCTGCACTGGTTTTCTCTGAGCACATTGCTATCTAAGCAGGCAATTCACTTTTGACCCACCTACAGTATACTTATTTGTTGTCATACCCAAACATGTTGCATTCCTGTATTCCTGCATTCCAGCATTCTATTCTATTCTATTCTATTCTATTCTAGAATCATACTATCATCAGGTTCACAAGTGGCCTTTTTGTCATACACACTGATAATTTCAAACTAGAGGCGATGTTAAAGATACTCAGATCGTTCTATTGGCGCCCATGACCAATGGAGGCATCGGGTCGTGCACAGCACACGCTCAGTATTTTTACAGTGCTAACATTGTGGCTACATTCCACTTTGTCCTGGACTGATAGACTTGGCAAGAGTTTAATTATTGGTCAGTCAACCTCTCGGCTATAGTGGTCATTGGATGGAGTTAAAAGGACCACTTCACTTCACTTCTATAATTTGTCCTCACTAATGTTCATGATAGGAACATTAGGGTTCAGAAGCCCGTCCACCAGTGACATCATCGATTGGGGAATCCAAGCGAATAGAAACTGCAGGCTTTCTATTCATGAAAAGTTGCAATGCAAAAATGGAAGCCATCGTTCTCACGATAATACAAATCTATATTGTTTAAAAAATATATTGTTTAAAAAATGTCTGCCTAACGATTGTCTCTGGTGGACGGGTTTCTGAACTGCCCACAGCTCTCCTATGAGACACAGACTGAGTAGACAAAAATTGTGGCATTTTATCATGAACATTACTGAGGACCAATTATATGAAGAGAAGTTGAAAAGTGGTGAAGTGGTCCTTTAAGAAGACAATCAAACTTGTTATCATTGGTCAGTCCCTCCAGACGATGGTATTTAGAGAGACTCTGTTGTTGTCATTGTCAAGCCCCCAGAAAGGCTGGTCAACTTTGAAGCCGCCAGACGTAGTGGTCAGAGCTGGAACTGCAGGCGGGCCCCTGCATTTAGCACGAGGAAACCCCGCTCCGCTGGGGTTTAACATTGGGGGCTCGTTTGCACTTCCACATTTTGCGGAAGTAGAGCGTTCTTCCGGGTGCTTCAAATCACCACTGAGCAACTTCCATTGAAATGAATAGCAGGGGGCGGGGCAGTCCACTCTCTAGCCTTTATAACTCTATGGTTGTTGTCAGTAAGGCACGTGCTCCAGGCTATGGGATCCTTCGGCTTCGGTCTTATCTCTGACAGCAGAGCAGACACAGACGTGGAACCACTACTTTGCTTGAAGTTTTCTTTTATTTATATACAAATTACACACCTGAAAATATAACATTGTTGTTGCCCACGGCGTACGAAGAGTGTGTGCTCTTTAGGGAAATTTAAAGAGATTCAATTAGAATTGGATATGACCAGTCAACAATAAAATAATTAAAAATAATTGTTTCACTGGAGAAACCCTGCTGTCACATCTCATGTCTGTGATCTCCGGGAGACATACTGTGTACTGTAGGCACAAGCCAGGGCTTCTAGAGATCAGTCTGGCATTTTTCTATCCATCAATGTGCTGTCAGAGATCCACATTACACTGCACTGTTAAGTTGGAGTTTGCCCCAGTCTTGTTTTGTTTTTGTTTTGTTTTATTTATGACCAATCTTGAAACAATCTTTTTTCATCTCATCTCTTACTGTACAATTTTGTGCAAAGAGTAGAGACTAGTGAATTTTGATGCACATCACAATATATATATATATATATATATATATATATATATATATATATATATATATATATATATATATATATATATATTCACTTGGTAGTGGGGCAAGTGGGGTTTAAACTGTTGTGATATGCATCAAAATTCACTATATATACAGTTATACACACACACGCACGCACACACACACACACACACACACACACACACACACACACACACACACACACACACACACACACACACACACACACACACACACACACACACACACACACACACACACACACACACACACACACACACAATGGTTTAGGTGGCATTGATGGTCTTGTGTGTATCAGATAATCATAATATCTGGAGTTTGATGTCTGCTAAGTTATCTAAGTTTGTTTTCAGCACATACTATCTTGTGTTATTGTAATCTTACCACTTAACCTGTCGTTGGTTGACAAAGATTTGTGGTGCTTTACCTTGCACCTTTTAAGTTGCTCTGTTTTTTTCTTCTGCTCAATGCCTTAAATTGTTAATGCCTCCATGTGTCACATCACATGCCATTCTCTCTCCCTTTTCCAGTTGATAAACAATCCAAAGTCCAAATGTTCAACTTCTCACAAAGATGATGCATTTTGCAAACACAAATAAAAATAAACACTAGATGTGGAGGTGGACCTGCTATCAAGCATCCCACAACACAGTGGGAATCTTGGCAACATGTATATATGCGCTACAGTGGAAAGTAATCACAGTATAAAGATGCTTTGAAGCCGTGCCCAGAACCTTTTACTTGGTCTGTATCACACGCACCATTGGTTTGTAACTGGCTATCCATACCGATGTAGTGATAGCCCTCTGCCTGATGGCCTCCAGAGCCAGACCTGTTTCCTCCTGGAGAATGCATGCACGGCACGCAGCCCCGGCCCCTGCTCCAGGCGAACCCCGCCCCCGCCTGGGGCGCCAGGTCCTTCGGGGCGGTGCTGTAGCCCTCTGAAAATATATTTTTCGGAAATAAAATAAACGAAATAAAATATAATCTCTGGTGGGTACTAGGCACCCCCTCCCCATTGAACAAATGAACAAGAATAAATGCACTTTGCACCCTTGTTCTGTTCCTCACAACAACAATGTTTTAAGTGGGGGATGTCGTCACACACACTTCTTGACCAACTGGCAACCCCCAAAAAAGCTGTGGTTTCCAAAAACAATAGCGTTGTGAGTAGGCCTACAACATACCTACACCGTTACTAGTTTCCCTGTTTCTCCCTGTTGCCACAAAGGAAAAATAATCCATCTGACACCTTTTGCGCTGTTTCCTGAATGAATGAGTTCTCTGAGCCTCTCTCTGTGTCACGGAGAAGTGACAGGCTGTGAGCATGCACTGTGTCCCAGCTTGTTACATGGACATCAGTGACCCATTATGCTTTGCAGTCTGTGGTGATTGCATAATGATTCTAATGTAGCCTACAGGAACAGGATTCAATAGGTCACCACTTTTGGTGTGACACAGCTTGTTGTTTACATTCCGTTGACAACACGTGTGCTGACAACATAGAGTATTAAAAGGATAGAGACTGAACAAAAGCAATAGCCCCCCCCCCCCCCCCCCCCCCCCTACTAGTTGCATAGTTTACTAGTTGTTTAACTAGGCCTACGTATTATGTAAAAAAAAAAAAAAAAAAAAACTAGTCAACTAGTACCAGCAAGGTCAACTAGTGGATTTACTAGTCGACTAGTTGAATACTCGAGTAGTTGCTTGAATCCCTAGTAGGGTGCAGTTGTTCTAGCCTGGCTAATAAGCCAGACTCAAATCACACTGTCGTGTGGTATTTGAGTCTGGAGATGCTGTGTATGGATCTTGTTTCCCGGGGGGTGGGTTCAAACATTTTCTCTTTGACGCAATTGGTTAGAGGTACTGTCAGTCAAAGGTCTCAAGCATTGAATGTCACTGTACCAAAGCCCGCCCATATTGCATACCGTGTCCCGATTGGCCACTCCAGTTCTCTGGTGTAGGAAATGGGCGTACAATTGAGCCTCTCCAGACCGTAATCCGCCGGCAGGCAATTTTTTTTTGTGCCAACGGCTGATTCGGTCTGGCTTATTAGCCAGGCTACAGTTGTTCCCCAATGATCTAACGAGTTACTTTTCTCAGAAGGTAATCTTGTAACGTTTTTTTTTAAGTTTAATTTGATTAAATCCTCCATAAGCACACACTCTTTCCATTCGTGATGTACAGTGGTTTTCAACGAGGTGGAGTGATCCGTCCGTGTGCTCGCGCGTGCATGTGCTGGGGCGCTACGTGACCGGCCCTGCATGCACGCATGGGAAATAGAATTGGGGACACCCAATTCTGTCCTCAATTTCCCAATCATATTTTTGTTGTACTTTGTTTCATGTCCAATATTTGTCCCAAATGTGTCCTATTTCAGGAACACTATCTGTCTGACTGTGTCTACAGTAGGTCTGCTGTCTCACTTTAGTTCTTGCATGTTAGTGCACTTTCGCTAACTGTGTGTGTGTGTGTGTGTGTGTGTGTGTGTGTGTGTGTGTGTGTGTGTGTGTGTGTGTGTGTGTGTGTGTGTGTGTGTGTGTGTGTGTGTGTGTGTGTGTGTGTGTGTGCGTGTGTTAGTTAAAGTGCTGACAGTCTGACGCTGACGCCTGGTGTAAATGCACCAGGAGTGTGATGAGCTCATCATTGTCTGTCTGTAAACACTGTCAGCCCTGTTATAGAGTCCTGCATGCATGTGCACACACACTGTTAAACACACACACGCACGTACGCACGCACGCACACACGCACTCGCACACACACAAACGTATTCCCTCTGTGAGATGTCTGTCTTGGAGACTGCATCTCCAAGACAGAGCAATTTCAGTGGGTCGATAACACTTTCACGGCCATCTTGCTCTCACGCACGCACGCACGCACGCACGCACGCACGCACGCACACACACACACACACACACACACAGTCAGTCCTCGCTCTTCTCATCTTCCTCTCGTCTCTTTCTATCACTCTCCATTCCTCTGTTGCTATCTATCTTAAGACAATTAATTACATACAGTACACAGCATTATCCAGAGTGACCTACAAAGTGCAAGATCAGAGTAAATGGCACGAACCCTAGTCAACAGGGTCAACGGTCAAGTAAATAGAGTGGGAAGAAAACAATCAAGTGCTATAAAGTAGCTAGGATACCTGATGGTAAAGATTCAACCTATAGACCTTATGCAGCCATCTTGCCATTGAGTTAATGGCAGGGTAGCCTCGGAAACCCAGACGTTTTTATTTCCAGGGAGAGAAAAAAAGTCTGGGTCCGATCAAAATACGTATCGGCAGATGCTCAAAATCAAATGATCGGATCGGGAGCCAAAAATTGTGATCGGGACATCCAAAATTATCCTCTTTCTATCTTATGAACTACAATGTTATGAACTACAATGTAGACATGTTATGAACTACAATGTAGACATGTTATGAACTACCTTCTGTCAAGACATTTCTTGCAGATGATTATTTTTCTAAGTGTTTGGAAGTGCTTGTTGGATATCACTCAATGTCCCTGCATAGTGCGTACCACCTGTATGCAGGAGGCAGCATAACATAGTAAATTGCTTTACTGAAAGCGAGCGCTTCCAAACTCTTGACCACAGTATAGTTAGACAACAATAACTATAGTCTTATAGTTTTTGTCCTTACAACTTTGTTTTTATTTAGTTTTCATCAATGAAAAAAGGTAGTCGACGAACATTTTTTGTCATAGTTTTAATTCTATGGAATTAACACTGCTGAGAATAGCCAGCGATCTAAGTGTAGGGGTGGATCATATCTTGTAAGTAAGGGGGTGCCATGCCATTGGTTGTGTAAACAGTGGTGTAAAGTAACTAAGTACATTTACTTAAGTAGCCTACTGTACTTAAGTACAACGTTGAGGTATTTGTACTTTACTTGAGTATTCCCAATTTCCTATACTTTTACTTCTAGTCCACTACATCTCAGAGGCAAATATTGTACTTTTACTCCACTACAATTATTTGAAAACTTTAGTTACAACTTAGTTACTTTGTAGATTTTGATTATTATTACAAAACTTACAGTAACTCACAATGTGTCGCGATGTGACGCATTGCGAGCTTGTAGATCTGCTATTTACAAAATATTTGTATACATTTGAAAACTTGAAATGAGACATTCTGCACCATGAGTACTTACTACTTTCTACTTTTGGTACCTAAAGTAACATTTTTGGTACCAATACTTGTGTACGTTTACTCAAGTAAATATAGAATTCCGACCATTTACTTGTAACAGAGTATTTCTACATTGCAGTATTAACCCATTCTGGACGGGAACCCCTTTTGGTGTTTTAACTAAGCATTATGTTATACTTTAGCTATTGAAAAATAGCAGATCTACAAGCTCATAGCGCGCCACTCGGTGGCGCGCTATGAGCTTGTAGGTCTGCTATTTTTTTTAAATCGTAAAAATGCGGCACAAATCTTTGAATATATATTCTTTCAGAGCGAACGTTTTTTCAGAGCGACATCAGGCCTAAATCGGTTAAATATTTGAGTACTTCTTCCACCACTGGTTGTAGTAGGTCATGATGACCAATGTTTTGAGTTGAATGCGGGGCAGCAGACAGGAGGAAACCGTTGATGGGTTCAGGACCACAAGACGAAGGACACCAGAACTGTAGGGAGGTTGAAGAGCAGGCGTGGTGCCGGAGTGGCTTTAGAGCAGTGGTCCGGGGACCACCAGTGGTCCTTGAGGGGGTTCCAGGTGGTCCGGGGACCACCAGGGGTCCTTGAGGGGGTTCCAGGTGGTCCGGGGACCACCAGTGGTCCTTGAGGGGGATCCAGGTGGTCCCCAGCTAAATGATGGAGAGTTGGTAACCACTTATAGATCTTTAACTCTTGAGAGCGTAAAATGAAACCAAATGGACCCGTAAGGGTCAAGAGTTAAATTATTGCTAAACATCTGAATTACTTAATTTAAAAGAAGTCTACACAATTAGAGAATGTAGAAGAATTGTTATTTTGATCAACGTTTGCCTGTTGTCTCTTATTGTGGACAAAATCTTATCCAATGACAACAAAATATTCTACGTTTTGGGGTCTGACTGGCTAAATCTCATCCAAAGGTGGTCCGTGGCGCAAATGCAGAAAGAATGATGGGCCTTCATGTGAAAAGGGTTGAAAACCACTGGTTTAGAGAGTTAAGGACGGAGAGTTAGTAGTCATGCCAGGAGATGACTGAGACTTGGATATCGCTGCTGTCGGGCAGAAACCTCTAATCTCCAGTAGGGGCAAAAGTGGCGCTGTTGTGCCAGAAACAGAGAGAGAGAGATAGTGTTGCACTGTTGCCTGCTAATTACAGACAGAGAGAGAGAGAGAGAGAGAGAGAGAGGCAAGGGGAGAGGGGAGTTGCACCACTCAGTTCACACAGGTATGATTTTTTTTAAACTTCTTGTGGGTGAACGCCGTGAATGAACGCCGTACTTAATTGATCATACTACTACAGCGTCACACAAAAGTAGTAGATCCGCAGACTCAAAACATGCCACTTGAGCTTGCAGATCTGCTACTTTTGCTCTTTATTTTTTATTTGAATCAGTTTTGCACATAATGAGGTTTCCACCCGACAGTGACGATATGGAGCTGGGCAGACTCCCAGCCAGAAACATGATATTTACAGAGAGTGAGTGCGATAGAGAGACGGAGAGGGGGAGGAGGGGAGAGGGGAAGGGATGGAGGGAGGGAGGAGAGAGGGAAAGCCTGGTCAGTGAGAGAGGGGAAGGAGAGAAGGGGAAGGGGAGAGAAGGGAGAAACAGAGTTTATTTCATATACGCAGTACCAGAACCTGAGCACGCTGATTGACGAACGTAACGCGATGCTTTGTTTCATTTCTTTCAATCTGCGCTACCACCACAACTAACAGAGACAATGAATGAGTGAATGATAATCATCATTATAGTTATAGTGCTTGGTGTGAAGGGCCCTTTACTCTTTAAATAATGATTTTCTGAAACGCCTTTGTTTGGAGTAAATTCACTGTTGAGCTCTATAGCAGGGGTTCTCAACGTTATTGGCCGGGGACCCCCGGAAATGCTTTGGCAATGTCTCGGGACCCCCGCCCCGCCCCCTCCCGACCCCCAATATAAATTGACTGCTACAATAACCTTAACCCATTTTGGGCGGGAACCCCTTTTGGTGTTTTAAGCATTATGTTATAATTTAGCTATTGCAAAATAGCAGATCTACAAGCTCATAGCGCGCCACCGAGTGGCGCGCTACGAGCTTGTAGGTCTGCTATTTTTGAAAAATCGTGAAAATAAAATTTTGTTTTTTTTGGAAAATAATTTGGGGACCCCCTAAAATAATTTGGCGACCCCCCGAGGGGTCGCGACCCACGGGTTGAGAACCCCTGCTCTATAGGTACAGTTGCACCAGCGCACATGTAAACAAAGTATGCAGAGGCGTTGAGAACTGCTTTCAGCAGAGAATACCCCAAAGCTACTTCATCCTGTGCTGAATCACTGTCCGGAAGACAAAAATAAATAACAGGAACCTACAAATATGTGCTTTCATAATAATGGAGAGATGCATGCTCATTTCCTCATTGATGCCCATTTCTAAAATTGCACATTGGCAATGTGTAAGTATAGCAATGAAAAGAAGAAAACAGAAACATGCTCATGCAGTTGCATGTTTACATGTTTTTCTGTAATAGTACGAAGTAAGTGTGTGCCTCACTGATTTGTATTCACTGCACTGATGAAGTCAGGCATTGCGGAACTAAGTCGAACAGAAAAGATGGTTGTTTCTTTAATGAAATTCAAAATACTAATCAAATTTAGAACCTTTTTTTTGTTTGTTTACAAGCGTGTTTTCTATTCGGGGTAAGAGTTTTGTAAATGATTGGAACATGAAGTGTATTTCCTGGCCTGAAGTTTTTATTTTAACTACTATGCAAATCCTAATGAACAACTTGTATAAACAGTTTAAACATGTATGCCCCCTGCTCCACCGCAAACAACATGCCATTGAGGTCCTGTTTGTATGCCAGCCCAGTATGTATCCCAGTATGCTGACTGCATGACTAAGTAAGTTGCCTGTGCATAGCGGACAATGAGGCCATTACAAATTCCAAACACTAAACTATGATAAGCAGCAAGCATCCTAGCCCGGTTTGCCCTTTCAGAAAATAGCTCATTACTTGTAGATATCTTACACATGAATGAGGAAAACAAATTATTCTTCACACTCAACCACGTATGTCGGACTAATTGGTATGTCGGACCCCATATCATGTACAATACACTGATAATCTCTCACAACTTCAATGTCTGATCTCTTGACTCTTGTACAAACAGTAACTGCTGCTGATGTGGAGCTTGTAGAGGAGCGACTATTTTCGGCAAATGTTCCCACCCGGATAGACATACTAGGGTTCAAGTGGCTAATTAGCCATCATTTTGACCTGGTTTTGACCCATTTTGACCGTCACCACATTTCACATGACACACCACACCAGAACAGAACGGACCAATCAGACGGGTGCTGATGGAACAGGAAGTGCCAACAGGAAGCAGCTACATCCTGGCATGCAGGCAAACACCACAGACACACATTTATTGCATAATCGGCTGATCGCAATTATTTGAGAGGATCAGAATTATTTTTGCATAATCGTCAAAACGTTTCTATTCATCTATGTGACTTCATCTGCCGAAAAATATTGAAAATATTTTTATTGTGATCTCTCGCCCTTGAAATATATAATCCTTGTTTTTTGTCGTGTGTAAACAATAATACAGTTGGAGGCCATCGATATTGTCCTTTTCTTTTTGCTGAGGTTTGCGTGATCTGCGCAAAAGGACAGTTAACCCATTTTGGGCGGGAACCCCTTTTGGTGTTTTAAACATTATGTTATAATTTAGCTATTGAAAAATAGCAGATCTACAAGCTCATAGCGCGCCACCGAGTGGCGCGCTATGAGCTTGTAGGTCTGCTATTTTTGAAAAATCGTGAAAATATTTATTTCAGAAAACTGGAGGATTTAGAAGGATGGGTCAAAATGGGTCAAATGATAAGGGACAATATCGGTGGCACCCAACTGTAGCAATTCCAAACAGTTGTCAAAACCACACCTACAGTCGCTGTCATAAGAACGCAGGGAGTCCTCTGTGATCACGACAGCAGAGCCTGAACGTGCACACGCAGCTGCGGCTCATCAAGCCTAATTTATGTTCCATCCCTCGAAGGTGTCGCGCACGCAGAGCACGGTCGAGAATAGCAGACCTCTAAGCTCACAACAGTCGCATCTGCAACGCGATGTGAGCTTGTATATCAGCTGTTCTCTGCGTGCAATACTATTGCACAATGAAGTATACATTTTTGGAGCCCTAGAGTGCGTCTCACTAGCCGACACACAAGAGGAGGTTGAATGAACTGAAACCAGCACTTCCCAGGTTTAAACAACAGGTTTAAACAAATAATTGGTCTATATTATATGCATATCATGACATTAGACTGGACTTTTTCTGTGATTTTGGATATTGCACTATTGTGATATGTCATAAGTGCCCTATATATAAATATCAGATCAGGGAAAATCTGTATCGGCAGATACTCAAAATCACATGATCGGAATCGGATCTGGAGCAAAAAAACGTGATCGGGACATCCCTTAAAAGATTTATCTTTGGGTGGCTTTCATGCCTTTATTGATAGGACAGTAGACTGACAAGAAATGGGAGAGAGATGGGGAATGACACGCAGCAAATGTCGTTGCGATCAGGACTCGAACCCGCGACACGCTGTCAGGCTGGCATTGCAGGGTGGCCGGACCACCACGCCGGCAGCCCGGGCCATTTATATTTATTTTTAAAGGTACGGGCAGTACAAAATTACAAACACGTCAGATGGCAGTACAAAGTGCAATAATACGAATTAAACCTACAGTGTTTTGAATGAATGAATGAATGAGTTTATTTCGAACATTATTTGAAATCAAATACATTAAAACAAAACTGAAACAAAAGAAAATACTCCAACAATGTCCGAAAAGGAGTAGGGTGAAGTATAAAACGTATTAAACCCCTACCCCCCTTTTGCTTTTACATACTTAATAACATTAAGTTGCCTCTTGTTACTGTATTTACTTAAATGTCTTAACTGTTTTGTTGTGAGACCTGTCTTGTCTCTATAGAGGGTATGCGCGTGACATCATCATCATACCCGGAAGTTATGCAGGAATGCCTACTGAGTGGCAAAAAACGACTTTCTGGCCTTGACAGCCAATACATCCAAACAGAAAAGTCGTATTTGATTGCAAATTCACTTTGTCACTCGATTTGCCACTCGATCTGCCATTCACTTTATGCATACACATACCCTCTATTGATCTGAGCAGGTCTATTACTAAGTATTTTCCCTTAAAGCACATCTAATCTAACCGAAATAGATTAGACAATGCACTAATCTAATCTAGCAGCCATTGCTACTGCAGGTTACAAGGTGGACGTGTTTGAAGTGCTACAGTATAACATGACACTCATAAAGTACCTCTCAGCCAATCACTGCAGTGCAAGGTCAGAGCTATCTGGCATAACAAAATATAATTGATATTGATACGTACAGTACAGTACATATCTCTCTCTCTCTCTCTCTCTCTCTCTCTCTGCTTGTCTATTTATAGATTGAAAAACGTATATTTCGTCTGGAGGCTGAATCATTCAGAATGAATGGTCACTATACAATTATTGTATGTAATGTGTATTTGTATATAGTATCTTCTCTCCCTCTCCTTCCTTCTTCTTTCTCTCACTTCTCATGTGTTTTCATGGTAGATTTATATCCAGAGACAACAGCCTGTTAGTAACACTGTGAGTTTTCATGGTAGATTTATATCCAGAGACAACAGCCTGTTAGTAACACTGTGAGTTTTCCTCTGGCTGATAGTGACACATTTGTTAATATGTTGCATACTATCAGAATATAGTGCTTTAAACATTTAACAAAAACAACGTACCTTTAAAGTCCTGATTTGACATATAATTGGATCAAACTAGAACCTGAATTGGCCATATTCAGACCGCAGCCATCTTGCCAGTGAAGAATATTTAATAACGGTTCTGTGTAGTTTGCAGTGGTGTGGTGTGTCAAGGAAGTCCAAACGGAGAGTTTCTCTTTGTCTTAAAAGTCGTATCCAAGTTTTATTGAAAGAGGTACGAATGCAGTTTTACAAGGCAGTTTTCGGGAACAAAGGCCCTTGGAGTCACACGCACACGCCTATTCAAATCAGCTTAGTACGAGTGAACACACCATCGGAACGAAAACATGTAGTCTATATACTAATGCAAGTTTAAAACTCCCCCCCTCTCATGAGGGTGGGACTCAGAAGTATTCTTACTTACTGGCCAATCAGTGAGCCAGGACGGTCAGGCAAGGTTTTCCTATGAGAACTTAGCAACAGATGAAACTATACCAATAAAAATGAATGTACCATATAAAATATACAGAACATTATTTAACACCTGCAATGAAATAGTTAGACTGTATTCTTGACTCTAGATGCATATTTGACAAAGATACGTTGCATTCATGACAGACAGGACAGACAGATAGAGCAGAGCAGAGCTTGACCCAAGACATGCCATGCAGCTGTTATCCTATGGATGCATCTAGGGTAAGGAGTTCACGCAGACCCCTGTGGGGTTTAATTACCCCCTCTGTTTCTTCAAGCCTAGTTGTAAATAACTAAGCATAATCTCAAAGGATCTTACCGTGAGCCAGTTGCCACAGATTGCATTGTATAGAAAAACAGCTGTCCCAACTTACGCTCTCCTCTTGTGTGCAGTCTATGCACCTGGCTGTTTTATAATATATCAACTGATTGATATATATGTGTCCATGTCTATAATATATCCATCATATTCCTCCCTCAACAGGCTTTTACGCCTGTTGCAATACAATTACAGGATCAGAATTCATAACCTGCCAAATTAATTTTTCCAAAAATAAATCTTTTTTTTTTCTTTTTTTTTTCCAAAATGCAAAATTAATCATTAGACCATAGTTTGACGTGACACGTCCCAATGTAGGCCCCCCTAGATACAGGAGCATTTTGTTAACTACCTGAATTGTATCAAATTAGAACAGAACAAACATAGGGCTTGTTCTGTTGTAGGACAGACCTGAAACTGAAAACAGAAATTAAACTCCTTCTTTAACTGAAATCCTATTTAGACTAAATCAAATTCCTATACTGATTAAATTCAGATACCTGCAACTTTAACTGAAATCCTATTTTAGACTAAATCAAATTCCTATATTGATTAAATTCAAATAAATGAAAAGTTAACACTTAAAACATGAAAAAAGACAACGAAAATAAACATCTCTAACAACATTACTAGACCAGTACCTTGTTAAATCTACTTGAGCTGTGTCAGCACAGAAAACAACAAACACAAACATGAAAACATAACATCTTTCAACATTAATCAAAAACAACGATTCTTTTTTTTTTTTCCCATGTCACAAACTGTTCAATCGGACGTCCAACGCGCGGTAGGAAATATCCCACAATTATTTTTTCGCCTATAGAATAACAACGCTTGGAAAATCCTCCTTGATTCTCAGAACTCGGCATAGTTTGCATTGACTGATGAGGGGACGTAGATCTCTTAGGTTTGGGGCGGGGGCAAAAGTGGACTGTAGTAGGCAGAAGACAACAGAATCTCCTTTGAGCATCACAAGGCTCTGATTCTGAATGACAGCTTATTGCTTTAGCCATGTCAATCATGACAGCAGAAGCATCAAAACGCTCCCTTCTCCATAGCAGCAGGAGGACAACACTCCTTTCTCCAGTGTGAACATAGGAGATCCTTGTAGTCTCGGCTGCAGAATAGTGGTCGGGTTGACACCTCTCCGGCTATCTCAGTGGCCGTGAAGGTCACCTGCTGTGTTGATCTGATGATAGAGGCTAGGCGAGAAGCATTCTGTTGTGATGGCAGCTGCCGGTTGACACACGCCCCTGGATGCTGTCGGGTTGCCACTCCCCCTTTTTGGTGCTGTCAGATGTCAGTTGTTGACACGCCCCTGGAGCGGGAAATCACTCCGGTGTAGATGACCAGAATGGAACCCTCTCCCATGTCCACCTATTACCACCTATTAAAGGGTGACATGCAGCCTTCCTCCAAAGAAAGTTAGAAGTCCCTCTCAAATCATGCGGTTAGAATATTAGTCCTCCATGCAAAAATCAAGAAAGTATGTTATAACATATTAGTCCTCGTTTTGACTTTCATTTATATACCTCCAATGTAATTTAATTCCCCTCAAAGCACCAACAACTCAATTGCAAATCATGGCATGTTCCCTTTGTTATTTTGACAACCCTAAAACAATTTAGTGTGACTTTCTCTGACATTAATCCCACTGTTTTGTATTAATCTCTCTTGTTCTGGCATGGCAAAGTGTGTATTAACCATGGTTGTTGAGAGAGAGATTACATTTAGACTATGTTAAATGCAAGAGACTTGACCTCTATAATATAAAGTGTATATAGTATAAAATAATACAACTCCCCCCTTTTTCCTGGGAATTCAACATCCCCAGGAAAATACAGAGAAAATAACCAACACGCACATGCTACCCCTCATGACCGAACAAACCACCTATTTTGAATCACAGACCGTCATCATCGCCCACTAAAAATCACAACTATACAGTACCTATAACAAAGTAAAATTTAAGAACACAAAAGGATGTAATCTCCAACCACAAAGATAAAAGAAAGTGAGCTTTTTTTTTTTTTTTTTTTTCAGTCACCAGTCTGTCACCTCACCATGAAAGGGAAGGGGACGGGTTTTCTTTTCTTGCACAAGCGGTAAAAATAACACTTGCCCCAATGTTAATGTCCAAAAGAAAAAATCAGCAGCTTTCCCAGAAATGTCAAACAAAAATAGACGATCAATGACTGACACACGTTACCTCAGCCGTCATAGTTGTAGTCCACAGATCTCCGCCCGGTTAACTTGAGCCGCAGGAACTCTTACTGAGGGTCAGGTGGTGGCACAGGCCAACCACGACAGGTGCGCAACGGCTGGACGGGCGCCATCACCCCACGCCATCCAAATGACGCTCCCCACGACGGCTGTCCCTGCCAGGAGCCGGGCGGCAACTGTACACAATACCGCTCCACGTGTGACAAACCACCACATCTGAAGCAACCTTGGTATCGCGGCTTGGGACCACGGCGAAAACGCTGACGAGGCCGGACGCCTCTAGGAAGAACAGAATGGTTGTCGAGCAACGGAACGTCATGTGGCCCCGCCACCCTGAGAGGTGCCTGAACGACTGGTGGACCGTTCTGAGGCAGCGGGGCTGAGTCCACTGCACGGGCCGCTAATTCCTGTTGAAAACATTGTAACTGTCTCTTATGCAACTGCCTTATCGTCTCCTCATCCTCACGCTGCTGGGAGACTATCTTATCACGAAACAAGCTGACATAATGAACGATGTAATCCTCATACATGGCAGATGACATAACAGCCAGTCCTACCACAGTCTTCAAGTCGGTCTGCACACCCTCAGGCAGGCCTTGTTCAATTTTCTTTCTCAGAAGAAACTCGGCCCAGACGCTGGGTGGGTGACACCCAGCGACATCCGCCATTGCCTGGTACGCACGTCTAACAAATGTCAGCGGAGGTTCTGTAGCATCCAAAGGAGAGAAAACAACATCAGAAGGAGAGAAATCATCAGAAGGGCGAACATCCTTACGATTCCGTCGCTTTACCATCCACACGTCCGTGGCCTCAGGACCCCCTCCCAGAATCAGTCCACCACTTCCGCCGTCCGGTCGTTGTGGCACCGCGATCGTTGATGCGTCATCCGGATCGGGGCTAGAAAAATCTAAGTCACGTGCATCAAAAACGCAGGCTCCTTCATCAGGAGAGCGAACGGATGTGGACAGGGTGTCCTGTACTGGGGACCCATCAACGGATGTGGACAGGGTGTCCTGTACCGGTGACCCATCAACGGATGTGGACAGGGTGTTCTGTACCGGTGACCCATCAACATGACATTGGGCATAAGCCTCACACATTTCCTGTCCTCTTTGGAGAAAGAGATCCATCAACCTTCGTTCTGCCCTAACCCTATGCTCCAGGACCAGTCTATAGTCCTGTATTCGTACGTTCAAGGCATTGATGACAACTGGAGAAAATACGCTATCCTGTGGCCATGGGCCAGAAGGGCCCCATAAGTCCCATTTAGAGTCCCATTCAACCAAAATTGAAGTTAATTCAGCCATCAGTCCATTTGGTTGGGAGGAGCATGCGTGTGTATGTGACCCACTCATACTGGAGCGGTATATGGGCACACCTTAAGGTCAGAGAATATTGAATTACAATTATAGTCACTTCTATCGCTACTATAAGCACCCACAATTGTCCAAAAATAACCCCCCTGTGATGCAAAATTACCCCATATATTAGTTGTCAAAACCCTAAAGGAAACACACTGATTCACAATGGTCAACCTGAAAACCAGTTATTAACGCGGTTATCACAGGAAGCATGTACACCGTGAACTGTATAGCTATATACAATTCACACGAATAGATACAAAAATATGTATCCACAGGCGGAAACAAAAGCAACGAAATTTAGGTGTTCAGAGACAGAAACCAAATTAACCTATTATAAAACTCAAATATCCTCCTATAACATAGTGTAGTGAAAAGGGTGTCATTAACCGGAAAATCACAAATGCAGTGACTTCCCAAAAATCCTACTGTGTATTAGTACCCACAATAGCCCCCCTTTAAACTTAAACTAAGTCTACAATAAACAATACAAACCAAACAAATTGTTAGAACATGTCACACACTGAATGTTTCAAGACAAGGTTACCCTGTGAGTTGAAACTGGCAGAACAACGTCTAGTCATGTAACAGTCATGCACCATCACCCATGCAGGTTAATAGAACTCGAAAACAAAAGATTGGGCAAACTCCCTATATCCAAATGGACTACCAAATGGTTTTACTTTTAAAAAGAAAATCGTGAGAAGGGGTTTAAAAGACTAACTATAATTACGGGCCAAAAATGTGTTACAAAAAATGTGGTAGGCTATATCATGAATAGAGTATTGACCGGCCTCCTAAAAAATGTACACTATAAATTCAAGTATACACACCAAACACCTGGGAATATTCCTACCAGTTGTTCAAAATTAAGACAAAAACTTTGTCAAAGAGAAGGCCGTTCCAATACTCACCCATGTATTGTCCACCACGCATGCAACTGAAAGAAATAAAAACTGAAAATGTTACTACTTAATCACCTGAAAAAGGAAACAATTAACCTACGATCAATCCATCCTAGCAACAGATTAACTTTATAAAAATGTAAACTGTCGAGTACAGCCACAGAAATGGTATTTATAATTAATAACGGATTTAATAGACATGTGTATCTGTATCCTGCAAACATTTGAGCTAAAGGGAGTTGTAGTCATATCCCCTGATTCCGAAATCATCAGTAACAGAAGAGAACAACTACAAGACCCAAAGATAATATAACCTGGTCGCCAAATGACGACTCACTCCGTTGTTACTATTGTATATTTGCACAAGACGTGCCCACGAACGGATTACAGATTGACGTTTGTCAACATAAGGACAAAGAACCCACTATGTTGTGGAAATGACTGGTACATCCTACACATGAAATACATTGCCCCTCAACCCCCCTCACAGTAACCCTCAAATGAAATTTCAACCACATGTCACAGTAAGGTGACATGAAAGATCTCTCAGAAAGAGATGAAGGAAACATTGTAACAATATGCCATTTAGTGGTCAAAATATATAAAAAATATTTGTCAGCTGGTATGCTGAATGTCATCTTACTACAGAAAGGATGTAATAAACCTAACTATAGTAAAGATCTTTGAACAGGGGTAGCCATCTGTTTACTGTAAATAGCCCCCCAATAAATTTGCTCACAGCTCACAGTGGGTCTTTTTAAAACAAAGGAGAGGAGATAGCCCTAAAGCTCTCTTCACCTGAAACATAGTGTTGATTCAGGGCGATAGCGATCCCCCCTCCTTCTGAAACTAAACAAGTTATTTATTGAGGGTGTAAGGAAGGGATTTTAGCTCTCTCCCCCTCTTTCCCTAAAAGCACATTCCGTCAGAGCATGCTAAAATTGTCATTGCAATTCCTCACACGTAGCTCTGTATGTATTCGCTCATTTAACTATCACTCTTAGAATGGCTTCTACTAGCAATATTTCACCGGACATAGCTAGAACCTTTTTGAAGTAAGTCTAGTATGAAGTACATTCAATCATTCATTCACTCACACATACATTATTCTCAATCAATTATCGTGATATCACACACACACACACACACACACACACACACACACACACATGCAGGGGAATAGTTACCCCATCACCCACACACTCATTTGCATACAACCAACCCCATACTGAGTAAATGGAGATTAATCTCACCCTACGCAACTGTTTTTGTCCCAGAATCAAATTACTCATGCAGAACTATATATAAATTTTACTAATAAGAACTGTATTTTTAACAATCCCTAATTAACCTATACCTAACTTTTACCTAAATGTAACCATTTCCAATTTGAGATGCATTTGTCATTTACCCTCTAAATTTTATTTGGACCCCCAAATTAAACCCACATTTTTAAACCTTAATTGTCCCCAATCTCTGAGTTTTTGAGCACAAGACAACAAAAATAGACTGAGCTGTTGTCTCCGTCAAAATTTAAATGAACCTCCCTACTGTAATATCTATATTATTCATTTAAGAAAAAAGTCAATCCACCTTTAAACAGTCACTGATCTTTAAATAATTTCTCAAATATAATTTCACTCTTATACATTTATACACTCTAACGTACATGAATAGCCATATTATAGTTCCCTTATCTAATCTAGTTCATGCATCCAGTTTACTTGTTAACCTCCTATTAATTTCGTTTATTTATCTAGTTTGTTCATAAATGTATTAACCTATCACTTCCCCCTGAGCCATGACCAACATGGCTCATGACAAAAATCTGATCATCACAGAAAACAGTGCTACGCCATCCATAACATCACGCTCAGTACAACCATAGTCAGCAGAACAAACCAACTGACACACGCATCCATCACGCACCCACGCACAGGCACGCACTACACACATTGAGTACAGGCATACATACTCATCACGCAGGACTCTCACAGAGTTGATTTAAATCACTACCACGGTTCAGTAGTACTATTTTCCAACTCTTCAAACATAACCACTTCACACACACACGTATAACTTCACCCATGGGACAAGGTAGAAGGACAAGGAATCAGTCCACTGTACTCTGTCCCATCTTGTGTGTGTATGTGTGTTGACCCTCCGTTGCCTCAGTCAACACGTCACCACAGGTGGTCTATTCCGAGAGCATTCCTAAGTAATAAAAGGTCCCTGTCTGTTATATGACAGGATGAACTCACAGCTATTGTAAGCTTTAACAGATTGTTATCTTAGGCCATCTTTAGTGACTCCACAGCTAGCCTCTTGTCAATTAATGCAACCAGCCGTTCGAGTCTTAAAGATAATTGATTGATTGAAATATTTATCAACAGTTCGCAGAATTACAGTACCCTTCAAGCACAAACTCAACCCAAAGGCCGCTAACTGTGAGTGGACAGCTTACAAGAGGGTCCACCATTGTTCAATTCATCAAAAAATAGACTATACTGCCTGGCCTAACTGAACCAAACTTTTGTTTGTCGGTGAAGCCATCCTTACTGTGCAGAGCTATGCATGTCTCCTGGCTGGCGAAAATTGTTGCACAGCCCAACACCCATTCAGTACACATTCAAGACCGCACCACTCAACTCAAAAATGGTCTGATCATAAGAGTCATTCTAGCAATTATTTTCACCCGGGTTGAATAAAAATAATATGTAGAAAAGAATGACACAAAAATGTAGCCTACTCATCTTTTCGTATTCAAAATACAATTTTCAAACAAACAGATCCAGACCACGTCTAAATATGTGCCCATACACATGCCGTCCAAGTGAATAAATAACATTATCAAAACCCAACAGAATTCATTCTCTGGTCCAGCCAGAAAATGAACATCCTAGATGGCCTTCTAGACTGTTTTGTTCCTTCAATGAATATTCAACACAGACAGACAACATCCACAAAAGCACACATAAAGAGTAATCTAAAACCATCTTTAACCCTCGTATTTCGTATACAGACATATTGCAATGCCTTAAATCAATACAAATTCTAACGACACCTCCCCCCATTTGAGACATGAAACTTCTCCATGTATCAATAACATGCAGCCTCAGCCATAGGAAAGATAGACAGGATTCTGGAAAGATAGACAGGATTCTGTCCATCATAAGAACAGTGCCAAAGCACCGGGCATCACCACAGGTATAAGCCACCCATAAAACATTCAATCACCCATACGGACAGACATACACAGACACCCACAGCCCCAGGCACACACATACACGCATCAAAAGGCTAGTTTGTCAAGCCAAAGACAGAGGAAACGAGTCAAACGACCCATGGCAGCACCAGAACACATGCGGTCACGTAACCCCAATAACGTCGATTAAATCAGAAATAAAACTGATCCACCCCAAAGGAAACGTCATAATTCCCCCAGGAAAACGGGAGCGAAAGAGAGGAGTGCACGCACACGCACGCGCACGGAACGGCACAAGGGAGCAGTAGTTGCTGACAGAAAGAACAAAAACCACGCCCCTAGCCAACCCAGAACAAACCCGCTCACACACCGGAAGTATGAGGAGACTGTAAAAAATAAAGAAACGCTCCCGAACGGGAACAAAGACAGTACGGCCACCAGATAGCCAGTACTCAAAGAGCCGCAATGCCACTGGGACAACCAAAATGGCCACGAAGAGATATTAACAACAAGATGAGCACATCCAAATGAGCGTCACCCAAATGATACAAACAGCAAAAATAAATCAGCACGCTGCACGTCCCACCCAGGCCTCACAGGAAGAGCAACCATAAACACAATGAAAAGCAAAGCGTAACCTAATCGAATGTAAGACGCACGTTTAGTAATGCAGAAACATTTAAAAAGCGAAAAAAGATCCGATTCCTGGAAACACTTGCTCCTCATATAGGTTACCCACTCCCCCAAAACAATACGCCCAAACGTGGAAGGCAGTACGCTGACGACAAATCATTGGCAAAAGTGTAGCAACAACATAACATCGCCATACTTTACCTGTCCAGACCCTTGTCCACAGGACAAAGGAATACGACTCTGCCATCACATCCCACGCATCTGTGTGTAGCGCTGCTCAAAACAGACTAGCCCTTATACAAGAGAAACACTCATCCAATCCCAGAATAAAGCCGCACTTCCACACAGACCCACGCGATGTTTCAGCAAAAGCCCCTGTACTTTTCTTAAACAAAGGACCCCATACCCCGTCGAGCAGAGACCCCCCACCCCCACTTATACGAAGGTGTAAAACATTTAAACGTACACCCGTGTTTTTCCACAAATCACCGCCAGGAGGAAATAGTGCCAGCACAAAGTGATCATAACCAAACAATCACCAGAAATGCAGGCACATTCCCCCAGCAGCAATGCAAGCAAAAAAACACAAGTACACAGCAGTGCGCGCACCTTATGCATCGTATATATATATACGTCACAAAATCCCTGTTTTGCAATACGCTCGCCGGCTCGTCTTACTGGGCCGTGCGTAATCCAGACAATCTCAGAAGAATAATATTAATAAATATTAATATTAATATCCAAAATTTCAGATTCCTATTCCATACGCCCAATAACATGGGGCCTCAGTTTTCCCATTAAACACTTTCGGCTAGCCCTCAGGAATGCACAAAACCGTCCAAATATTGTGCACCCCATGTAATACGAGAACCGCCACGCAAATAGAACGTTGGTCATGAAAAACGCTCGCAAACCGCGCGCGCCTTCCGGAACTCCCAGCGGGGCAGAACAGCACTGCGGCAACTGAGTCTGCTCGCCAGGCCTGGAATTTCATCCTTTTAGGGGCAAGGCCACTTGGCCTTTAGTGTGGTCAACTTTTTAAGGGCACAAGGCCAAGTGCCAGGGCATGAAGGCCATCAATTAAAAAATGATTTTCCGATGAACATTGGTTCAGAACAGTGCTTCTTAAATAAATAATCACAGCTTTAAATAACAAAATATAAGTAGCTACTGTTGTAAAATATTGTAAACATGTTTTGGGGACCCAGTCCAGAGATGAAAATCATAATGAAATGGCCTAGGACCCTGTCAGGCTGTCACCCTAGGCTAATTAATATAAATTTAATTTGGGGGTCCTTGAAATTTAAATGGCTGAGGATCATTGGGTTAAACTGTGAGTTAATTCACATAAAATACAATTACAGCCTACATAACTTTTGAATAAGGGCTTGGTTTAGAAAAGCCTATATTTTGTGCTAAACTAATATATTGAATAACATGGCATTGTAGAGAGGTTAGTGACAGATAAGATAATTTCTCCATTGTGGGGCTGCACCGCTGCAGGACTGAGGACTCTGCAGTAAGTCAACACAAAGTGAAAGTGCAGCTTCAAATCAGTTTTTTGTTCTTACCTGGAGACAGTGTGTGCTGTGCACAGGGGAACAATTGTTTAATTATATCCATGGTGTCTTTCTGTCGCTATCCATAATGCGACGCAAAAGTACATTTGTTTGTTTTGGTGGGCTAGATAGATTCGGTAGATCTCCTCCTTGTATGGACGGCCACGCTGTTTCGCATTAGACAAAAGGAAATCAGCTGGACCATGTCCGACCAGCGACCAACGTTAATACATGTGACGTAGGACCGCCACACTGTCGCAACTGTAGGAAACATTGTTTTGTTTTGAGTGATAGTTGCAGTTTGACCGGATAGCTAGATTAGCTACACTAGTAGGCAGCCGCAGCGTGTGGGCTAAATGCCCTCTGTTTACTCTGTCAGTGCGTGTATGTGTGGCGCGGAGGAGGAGGCGTGCGGGTGTGTGTGTGTGTGTGTGTGTGTGCGCGCGTCATGACGACCAGCGGAAGCGGGGGTAGTTATTAAGGCAAAGTACCGCAAAATAATCAAACCACTTTGCAAATGGCAACACAACTACAACACAGATTTGTCGTGAGGGGAACATTGGTTACCGTAATGACTGGAAAATTGCGATAAACGGTAAAATGAACTTCTGTGGGCGCCGGTCGGGGCACCACGGCCACTGTGGCCGTATGGGCATATACTTTTTCGAGGGGCACACGGCCAAAGAGAGGGGCAACGACGGCCATGGCCGCCGTGGCCGCCGTGAAATTCCTGCCCTGCTGCTCGCATGCTACTATCCACAACCCCACCGGTTCCCCGAAAAACGTGTGCCGTTTGAAATCGCTTTAGCCTATAAGGTATATCAGAATCCACGCTCCCCCACAGGAAGCAAAGGTATTGTTCCATATGGCTACGCCATATCTTCTGCACGTTTGGCCAGGTATGTGTTTTTATAATGAACCGCCACTTTGACGGCGGAACATTACAAAAACTAGTTTCAACTTAATTGTCGTAAAAAATGAAATTTAAACCAGGGTTCAGGACGAGGTTTTTGCTCGCCCGGCGTTTACAGTTAAAATAAAACAATGGTAAATGGAATGCGTTGCCACTGCCTAGCAAGAAAAAGATAAATTCTCGCGCTCTGAGACACCTCACCACTGGCCTATTTGCACAGATCCGACCCTGGATCGAATTTACCAGGCTCCCCTCGTGAAAACAGCTGTAATAATAATTTTACACTCACCCAGCTCAAGACGAGGGATCCTTCAGCAACCGGGCATCGGCACCATCTGAAGAATATTTAATAACGGTTCTGTGTAGTTTGCAGTGGTGTGGTGTGTCAAGGAAGTCCAAACGGAGAGTTTCTCTTTGTCTTAAAAGTCGTATCCAAGTTTTATTGAAAGAGGTACGAATGCAGTTTTACAAGGCAGTTTTCGGGAACAAAGGCCCTTGGAGTCACACGCACACGCCTATTCAAATCAGCTTAGTACGAGTGAACACACCATCGGAACGAAAACATGTAGTCTATATACTAATGCAAGTTTAAAACTCCCCCCCTCTCATGAGGGTGGGACTCAGAAGTATTCTTACTTACTGGCCAATCAGTGAGCCAGGACGGTCAGGCAAGGTTTTCCTATGAGAACTTAGCAACAGATGAAACTATACCAATAAAAATGAATGTACCATATAAAATATACAGAACATTATTTAACACCTGCAATGAAATAGTTAGACTGTATTCTTGACTCTAGATGCATATTTGACAAAGATACGTTGCATTCATGACAGACAGGACAGACAGATAGAGCAGAGCAGAGCTTGACCCAAGACATGCCATGCAGCTGTTATCCTATGGATGCATCTAGGGTAAGGAGTTCACGCAGACCCCTGTGGGGTTTAATTACCCCCTCTGTTTCTTCAAGCCTAGTTGTAAATAACTAAGCATAATCTCAAAGGATTTTACCGTGAGCCAGTTGCCACAGATTGCATTGTATAGAAAAACAGCTGTCCCAACTTACGCTCTCCTCTTGTGTGCAGTCTATGCACCTGGCTGTTTTATAATATATCAACTGATTGATATATATGTGTCCATGTCTATAATATATCCATCACCAGCAAGGTGATACCTAGGTGCTACTTCCCATAGACAGCCCATTCATCCAAACAGAAAGGTCCTCTCTAATTATATTAAACGTCAAAATCACCAACATTGCAGCTGTAGGGAAAGCTTAAATTATCCTCTTTCAATCTGTAAAGTTTTTGTTTAATAAAAATCCACCGTAGACATGTTATGAGCTACTTCCTGTCAAGAAATTCCTTGCAGATGATTATTTTCAGATGAAGTATCAGAGTATGGAAGCGCTCGTTATCAGTAAAGCAACCTCCTGCTGCCTGCTGCACTATGTGCACATTCAAAACAGGTGGTACGCATGGGCCGTTGAGTGATATTCAACGAACGCTTCCAAACTCCAACACTTGCAAGGAATTTCTTGACAGGAAGTAGCTCATAAAATGTCTACAGTGGATTTTTATTAAACAAACAATAATTCAAGCTTTCCATACAGCTGCAATTTTGGTGATTTTGACGTTGTTTAATATAATTAGATAGGACTTTTCTGTTTGGATGAAGTATCACGTAGGTAGCACCTTGCTGGCAAGATGGCTGTGGTCTGAATATGGCCAATTGGATGGCATGTCAGTATGACACTGTTCAGTCTGGAGGATCACAGTATGCAAGTTCTGCCTGGCAACGATCTCAGTTGCACCTCTCTGTCAACATGCAATCTGTCATACACCGTACACACACTCACCTATGTACTGCACACACACACACACACACACACACACACACACACACACACACACACACACACACACACACACGCACACACACTTGACACACACACACACACACACACACACACATGACACACACACATGACACACACACACACACGCACCACACCTTAACCCAGTAGGATTAGCCTGGCCTGTACCTCAGAAATGAGTAGAGGTTTTCTGCCGCCACCAGCTAGTGTGTTATTAAAAGTGCTGACACCTCCAGAAGCAGGAATGTAATTTATCCATGCCACAGTCAACACACACACACACTGACACCATGTCTCTCACAGTTACTTGTTTGTCTTTTTTTTGTATGCCAGGGGTTGGTTGGGCTGTTTTTATAATCCATGTTTCCTGTGTTACAGTTTTGAATTAATGAACTATGGCTCTGTTGTCTGCTCAGCACAGTGTAATGCTAAATGGTAAATGGTGCATTTATATAGCGCCTTTATCCAAGGCGCTTTACAGAGATTGTGCATTACATTCACCCATTCACACACCCATTCATACACCGATGCTGGAGGAAACCATGCAAGGTACCAACCTGCACATCGGGAGCAATTAGGAGTTCAGAGTCTTGCTCAAGGACACTTCGACACTAACTCTGGGGGAGCCCGGGTTTGAACTGGGAACATTGCGGTTGCCATCATGGAAATCAACCTTTAAGCTAAAATAATTATGACCGGGGACTTAAAATCATTGTTTTAATTGATGGCCTTCATGCCCTGGCACTCGACTTTGTGCCCTCAAAAAGTTGGCCAAGTTGCCTTGCCCCTAAAAGGATGAAATTCCAGGCCTGGTTAGTAGCCATTAATTTTCTAGCGAATCAGGATGAAATATCAATAAATGTTGACTGCACCGATTCGCATGATGTTTGGACAGGATCTGTAGGAGTAATATAAAAAAACTAAAACTAAAATTGGGCTCCTGGTGGCGCTATAAAAGGCTGATGTAAAAATGCAGGGCGTTTTTCCTTGACCTCCAGGGAGTGTGCGTGCAAAGTTTCACACCGACTGGCCCAGTTATAGGTAAAAACGTGAATGGGCTTACCATAGCGGCACTTCATTTCTATCTTTTTATTTCTTATTATTAAGCCCCAGTTTTATCTTCTTGTGGACATTATACTGCTGTCGTTAACACAGTCTTGCGGACAAAAAGCAACCAACATTTCCCTCCTTAGTTGTACTGAGTGGCAAATAAAACCTTCTTGATTTGGTAACGTCCCTCCAGACGTAACAAGCTCCTGTGATCCGATCGGAGCCAAATTTTCAGATGTTGGCCAATAAAGCGCCCGGCGGGTAACAGCGCTGGAAAATGTGGCGCTTTTATTGAAGTCATTAATTTCCCCTGCAGGACACCGATGCTGTGCTGGCTCCTTCAGAAGCACAGAAAGGCTGCAGAG
Organism: Electrona antarctica; assembly: GCF_951216825.1. Lineage (NCBI taxonomy): Eukaryota > Metazoa > Chordata > Actinopteri > Myctophiformes > Myctophidae > Electrona > Electrona antarctica. Next base: position 39,138,331 of record NC_136792.1, on the reverse strand, counting down.
CCAACTGAGCATGAAATGAACAGGCAGGATTAACTACCACTCCTTGACATCTGGGCGTTTTCGCCTTGTCTTTGCAATTTGGTTTGATAGACTACGGTCTGATTTGTTCTGTTCCGTTACATTTTGTTCAGTGGTGTTCTGCTCTCTATTGCTCTGCTGTGTCATTACAGGATGACATTGCATGGGATGCTACGGTACAGTACAGTATGTGTACAGTCCCTGTCACTGCCAACCCCTCTGGAGAGTGACAACCACTACTCAGATCAGATACACATGGGAGTCTCTAGTCCTTTCTTTTCACCTACCAGTGACTGTGAGGACTTCCACCGTGAGGGCGTAATAGATGCAGAGGAACACGCTATCCCTGCCAGTTCTAGTCCCTGACAGGCGCCTCCGGCCAACCTGCAGAAGTCACAAAGACAGAGTACAGTACACCCTCCCCTGCTGGCTATACTCACCTGTGCCATGAACACCATGTTCGTCGGAGCATCTGGCCAAGGCGGAGGAATTGAACCCCATACCGCTGCAACTATCCATTATTTTGCTACAGTGATTATTCTATCAATATGTTTTTCGATTAATCGAATAATCAAATAACCATATATATATATATATATATGGATATATTATATGGACACCACTGCTTACGGAACTCAGCACCATTGCTTACGGAACTTGGCTAAAGCCTCGTTCCTGCAGCAGCGCTGTCGTGCCAATAATCACGGTAAAGCACAGCCTCTCGTGTAATATTGCTTTAATCAACACAGGGATAGGATAGACCTAAAAGGAAGAAAACAAAACAATCACAGGACTGGTGAGACAAGACCGGTAACAGCAGCAACAGAGGCAAGCAGGAGACACTATACCAGTAAGACGCCTGAGAGCGAGAAGCAACGTCGCCCTAAAGGGCGAGCACGCGTGCATGCATCCGCCTAGGAGACAGCAGACTGCTGGGCGAGCGCTGGCACTTTGGAATGGGGGGTCAGATCAACATATCCGCCTAGGTGACAGGCAGACTGCTGTCTCCTTTGCCCACCCACACGTTCCACAGGCACACAACAAAAACAGTATCTGCAAACGTTAACAGTGCCTATATAGCTAGCAGGATGGAGAAGAGAGAATCAAGAAAAGCACAGCGACAGTGAAAGATATGTGCTCATTAGTTCTGTTCTACACAATCTCTTGTATGAGGAATTGGCTAAAAGCCAAAAGGGAAACAGACAATTAGGGCTGTCAGAACGACTTATAAATGCTAAAATTGCCATTCGAATGTAGTCCCCTTACCTACCAATGGGAAAACTGCATGCTTTTATCACGCAGTTTGAGTGCATGGCATGCACTGCACACAGAAAGTTATGCCACACTGTGTTGTGCACGCTCAACCGCGCGCCTGTGTTTGGGTGTGTGTGTGTCCTGTCACAATATTTTCACTCTAGTGACAATATTGACTTTTATCACTGTCTAACAGAGTCTATCAGATAGACATCACAGCTTGGTATGGTAACCTCTCAGTGCAACTAATGTCCAAACTGGTCAGATTGTTGCAGACTGCATGGAGAAGATTAGAAGGACAGTTCACACAGACTCAGTCCAGTTAGAAGCAGGCTACCCGCCTAAGGCAAGCCAAAAGAATAGTTACCACGACCCATATCCCATGTTCCAAAATGGGACTGATGACAGTCCTCTGGGAGGAGGTTCAGGGTTTCCGGTTGCGAATAAAACAGATTTACAAAGTAATTTATCGCTGTGTCAATAAAACGTTAAAATATCAGCATGGAGAAAAAAAAGAACGAGGCCAGGCCATGAGGAGGAGGACTGGAGGATATTTGTCTTTTAATAATGGGATTTGTGTAGATATTAGCTTTTATTGATTGTTTGTTTTTCTGATTGGTATGTGTTACAGAAATTAGCTCTATTCCCATAGTCATCAATGTTTGTTTATGTCATTAACGTAATGGTAAGATGGCCACGGTCTGCATAAGGTCAATAGAATTGAAGCTCATACATTGCTTATCTTATTTTCACTAGCTGTAGAGATGGGACGATCCCTGTGACTGAACAAACACTAGGCCTATAGAAATGATTGGAATATAGAGCTTTAACCTTTTGAGTTTCAACCAAACAATATCACTTATCAACATCTTTGTATGTTTGTTTGTTTTTTTGTGGGGGAATGTTTGTCTTTTAGAGTTGCAGAATGGGTGAAAGCCTGTTTTCTTCCCAGGAGTCAACAGAGACTCTTGCAGGGGTTACACTGCATTCCCTGTCCACACCTCTCACAGCACAGCTCTCTTTTGCCTGTCGCCACTCAGTGGCAACAGCAAAGGTGTTCTTATTGTCTCGGCCGAAGGCATGGGGAGAGAGTATGTTTTGCACTCCGTCCGTGTGTGTGTGTCCGTCCTTCCTTCCTTCCGTCCCCCATATTTTCTAGAACAGCCTGTTATAGCGCCACCAGGAGGCAGCTTTTCACATTTTTTACCTATAACTGCACCGATCTGTGTGAAACGTTGCATGCACACTCCCTATAGGCCAAGGACAAACCTTTGACCTGCATTTTCAGCATCTGCCTTTTATAGCGCCACCAGGAGGCCGACTTTTGTAAAACACATTCGGTCCAAAAATCTCACAAATCGTTACACAGTATCTCTATGGTCATGTGCTCAATTCGGATCTGTCCGATATTTCATATTCCATCCTAATTGGCTATAATTGGCTTTCACAGTTTGCAAGATTGCCCCATTTTGAACAAAAGCCTCAAATCATGAACGCAGCGTGCAATTTACGTGAAATCTTTCACACATTTTCTTACTAGGCTGAGGAATATATCCCACCCTTTTCACATTGGCCTGTTATAGCACCACCAACAGGTTGATTTTTGCAAAACACATTTTTGGAACAAAATGCCTCAAACCATCCAATTGCCATCAAAGGCGTACGAAGAAATGGCACCCTTTTCACATTGGCCTATTATAGCGCCACCAGGAGGCCACAACCTGACCTGCCCTGGTGGAGACCTGTGCCCCGAGGGGCACTTTTTCTAGTTTTTTTTTTTTTTTTTTTTCAACTTTGCTGGTCCGTTTATTTCTGGCTCCGCCTCCTGCTGTGGGAAAGTGGTGGTTGCTCCTCGCCATAGACATTGCAGTTTTTTATAATCAAATTATTATGTTTATGTTTATATGGACATAACAATCACATTGGTCATTGCACAGTTGTACAAATAGTAGATGCATAATTTACAGTGTGTTAGCACATGTGCTAATTTTCACCACTTGTCCACAGGAGACTTTTCTAAAAAATACAGGGACACTATAGTTTAAAAAACACCCAATCAAATACAAAAAATTATGTGAGAAATTACCATAATCCAATGCATTTATCAAAGTCAGCGCACCAACTGTGTGACTATGACATGTTGAGAGTGTTTGCGTTCTGTTCGCTCCTTCCAAATGTTTCACCCAATCCATTTCTCCCTCCCACTTTCCATCAACACCTCCTGCTCCTCACTTACTTCTCCTCCTCCATCTATCACTCTGGCACGCTCTCTCCATTTCTCACTTTTAATCCCTGTCACCGTCCATCTCTCTCTCTCTCTCTCTCTCTCTCTCTCTCTCTCTGTCTCTGTGTTATTGTCTCCAACAGGCCGAAGGCATGGGGAGAGAGTATGTTTTGCACTCCGTCCGTGTGTGTGTGTGTCCTTCCATCCGTCCTTCCGTCCGTCCGTTATCAGCTAATCTCCGGCACCGTTGGCCCGATCCATGCCAAACTTTGCACACACACTCCCTGGATGCCAACGACAAACCTCTGCCCCAAATATTCCTCAACGGCCTGTTATAGCGCCACCATGAGGCCGATTTAGGCAAAACACATTGCTGTAGATAACTCGTACACATTTTATCCATACATCAGACAATTCGGTATATACTATCTCCATAGTCATGTGATTAACACAGATCTGCACAATTCTAAACATCTAAACATTTTGCCAAACATCACACACACTCCTATCCTCCTGGTGGAGACCTGTGCCCAGAAGGGCACTTTTTCTAGTTCTGCAATGAAATTAAGACTTCCCCCACACTATTTCCTCTTTGGCCTTTCAGCATCTACCTCATATTGCAAGTGATGACAGAGAACTGTGGAGCAAATTATTCCCCTCTCTCCATCTCACCCGCTCTGTCTCTCTGTCTTTTTTTCTTTTTTACTTCTGAAATATCCCTTTAAAGACATTTTAGTTCTCCTCTCCTCTAGGACCCCCCTCTGATAATGTTTTGTGCCAGGGAGTCCAGGGACCCCTAGAAGAGAAAAAAAAATCAAATTATTTCAAGATTTTTCAAAAATTTTCAAAAATAGCAGATGTACAAGCTTGCAGCGAGGCACGAAGCGATGCGCTGTGAGCTTGTATATCTGCTATTTTTCAATAGCCAAGACTAAAATCTAAAATGACACAGATGCTTTCCCAGTTTTAATGGGTAAATGTGCAGGCACCTGTGTCTCTCTCACAGAGCATGCTGAGACGGTCACGTGCTGACAACCTGGCCCATCCCATGACCTTGGTTAGAGAGACTCTCATCACCTGACAGCAGTATTAGGTGAAAGCTATGATTACATGGTTGCCCTTCTTGTTGCCATTACAGTAGGTGCTGTGGTCTATTCCTATTAGAGGTAAAGTGCACAGGTGTAATATATGGTCCTGCAAGTCGACAGGACAAGTCGACAAGACGACAGCCTCTGTCTGGCATACACAATGAGAACAAAATATCAACTTCTATTTTGACAGGTACTGTGGTTACAGAGTTACGTGCACAATTTATACAGTATATGAAGTTACATCTAAACTGTGCATGTTTTCAACTCTTTTCAAGTTTTAACCACATAAACCCTATACTTTGTTCACCCCCAGGGGTCTATACAAGGCCCCTTCTTTTTTTTCCTTTTTTTTTTTGCCTCTACTCTCTACTCTCTTTCTCTCAGAATTTTGAGTCTCCCCCTGTCTGTATTTCCACTTCGGCCACTCCCTCATCCCATTCCACACTTCAGTCCCAGTTACACACCTGGTTCCACTCTCATCAGCCCAGCCCATTACAAACCTGTGAACACTACTGCAATCAACCCACCACCTATAAGACTGGACTCATTGCACACACACCTTGTCGGATCATACTTTCATGTCATGTTGTTGTACCTGGGAGCTCTTGCCTTGTTCCTTGTTCCTGGACTATGCTTTGAAGCTTCTGGTAATTTGCTTGTACCTCTTTGTTTTTGGACTGCTTAGTTTCTGCCAGTAGTTACTAGTTGTATAAGTTTGCCCTTTTTCTGCATTATTTAATAAATGCTTTGATTACACTCTGCCTTGCTGGTCGTTACTCTGCACTTGGGTTCAGTACATTTTTGCCATCGTGACACACTAAGGTTATTGTGGTTCAAAAGCGACAGACTGAAACCCCCTAAAGTCAGCCAGCTAAAAAGCTCAGCAGTGCATTGTGATCAGATTCCCACTAAGCTATTATAATAGTATTTTCCCAGTGACATTCACTCACTCACTCATTCACTTCACTCCAGTGTTACCTAAGAATTATGTTTTAATCCAATCCCATCCAACTGTATTCATGAAACAGTGAAGCACATTTTGACCAAAGAATATTGAATTCACCAACCATTATTAATGATACTTTAAATAAGAATATAATCATCCTTAAAGCCACATACACTTTTTTTAGTAATGACAAGCTGCTGAAATGCCGCAAAAGAAACCATGCACAACATGCTTGCAGAAGTGCTCAATTCTCTTGAATATTGTATGGATATTTTGGTAATTTTGCTTTCATTAGTTATTACTTTTTCATAATTCAGCCTTCTAGTGTATGACTTTGATCTTTGGAGCCACGATCCCAAAACAACAGACAAGAAATGCATGGCAGAATGTTTACCCAAGTTATTCACTGTAGTATGTTGATATTTACTAAGCAAACAGACAGACACTAATATCATTTTTTATGAAAATATGAAATCTCTCTAACATTGCATTAAAAGCTTAAAATGTATTCATTTTTGCAGAATAATCGACCCATAAATGCCCCAAATTCAAGAACTCCTCATATAGAACACTCATCCTTCCAAGTAATTGGTTCTTTAAATACTCTGAAGTGTTAATTTATCCTCATTTAACTGTGACAGTGTACAAAATAACAACTAAGCAAGTAACAAAATGAATGTGTCTATGGCTGGATAACCACATGAATCTTAGCATCTAGCCGATCTACGACTACAAGCTTACAATGCCTCACTTGGCGATGCATTGCGAGGCTTCACTTCTAGTCTTTTTTACTAGTTGACTAGTTGCCTAGTTTACTAGTCGACTAGTCGACTAGTTGTTTAACTACCTATTATGTAAAAAATAAAATAAACGTATTTATTTTATTTTTTTGGAAATAAATATTTGTACATTGAAAAACTGTGTACATGGTGACTATAACTTTAATCTACCTGATCTTGAGGCCTACAAAATCGGGAAAAAAATAAAAAATAAAAAAAATAAACATTTTTTTTCTTTTTTTCTTTCTTATCAACTAGTCAAATAGTACCAACAAGGTCGACTAGTGGATTTACTAGTCGACTAGTAAACTAGTCGACTAGTTGCTTAATGCCCTATTGCGAGCTAGTAGAATGGCATTTTCAGCAACACGATTTGTGTAGAGGCAGAAAAGAAGCAGAATAAGTATACAACCCTGAGGGACGCTGAACAAAGTAGAATTGAAATGGTGGCAGTGGATCATTTTAACGGTACAGGCTGTTTGTTCCTCACACAGTCATCTGCTCAGTGATTTCATCATCAGTAGTCCAGTCACCATGGCTCATGACTCACCTGGAAAAAGGATTACGTCTATTATCGATCAACATAATTCCTTCTACCTCTTTTCTTAGCCCATTTATTCGTGCTGGCACTTTAAACCATTTTGACCTGAGATCAGATTCTAAAAATGTCTTCTACATCCTGACAGTTTTCTGAAAAAGCTATGTTTCTATGTCAGTCGTTCTTCGATTTTTCAAAAATAGCAGACCTACAAGCTCGTAGCGCGCCACTCGGTGGCGCGCTATGAGCTTGTAGATCTGCTATTTTTCAATAGCTAAAGCATAACATAATGCTAACACAAAAAGCGGTTCCCGCCCAAAATGAGTTAATGTGATGATAGGAGGATCACGGAAATATTGTCTGGCCACTCTATCTCTCTTGTCAGTATGCATTTTTTTATTATTGCACTTTTTCCACATTTTAATGTTTGCATTGCTGGTTGCGCTCATTGTTCAGTCCCTATAGGTAAGATCTTCCACAAAGGTTATTTGATTAAATATTACGACTTTATAATACATGTGTAATTATAATTATTTGACACAATCTAACCACTTTCAAACCATGTATTTGTTTTGACAGGAGTGCCCTGGGGCGCTATACTAGGCCCTGTCCAGTTTTCACTAAATACAAGCGCACAACACATTGCGTCGTGAGCTTTTAGATTGGCTATTTTCGACAAACGTTAGCCCCCCATAACAGACGCTATAGAGCGAGCAGGGAGATGGATGGTAATAATACAGGCTTACTGCTTAGTCCCATGGGCCATGATACAGTATTCAGCCATCCTCACGGTAATCTAATCTGAACTCACCGTTGCTTATGAGTCACCTGTAACAAGATTAGAGGCATTTGATGGATCGCCGTGGTAACCCTGACCCTGGGTGGTATAGAGAGATGAGTGGTGGCAATTACCTGTCGGCACTTCCTGTGTAGCACGTGAAGGGCTGCATGGTACAATGGACGGTCAATGTACACAATGGACAGCAGCGATTATCTTACCACTTATGTAACGTACATGCAATTTACTGTAGGCTACATCATGCCTGGCTGGAACAATTATGACCAGTTAACTCTGTTTTCTTCTTAATCCATTCAGGCCTGACGTCGAAATTTAAAAAATGTCTTCTAAATCATGACAATTTTCTGAAAGATTTGAGGCACATTTTAACGATTTTTCAAAAATAGCAGACCTACAAGTTCATAGTGCGGCACTCGGTGCCGCGCTATGAGCTTGTTGATCTGCTATTTTTCAATAGCTAAATTATAACATAATATAATATAATATATAATATAATGTATGTAACACCAAAAGGGGTTCCCGCTCAAAATGGGTTAAGACAGTTCTGAAAATTCATTCTTTAGTGTGTTACATTTATCTGTTTGTCTGGGATGACCAGTTGTTCCTGTCATCATGGTAATAGCAGTTTAATTGATTATGTTTGTTTTCTGGGAAACCAATTATGCTTTCTGAGTGTGACTTGCTAAGAGGGCCTGCCGCCTTCATGAACTGCCTGCTTTCATGTTGTTAGCAGAGCAGTTCTTCTCTTTAGTTTCCGGCTCAGTGTTAATGTACAGTAGGTTATATGTTTTGTTTAGATCATTTTTTCAGCACAAACTGTAGTAAGGACTTCTTCATCTTTTTCTTCTTACACTTCCCTGTTACGCTGCATGGGAACCCATCAAAACTACCCTATATTGTCTGGTGGATGCATTTCAATAAGAAACAATGTTCTTTTTCCCCGCACAGAGCGGGGAGAACATTTTAACGTGCGTGAATCGAGCGTCCGTGCGCGGCCAGTGAGAACGGCTGCATTCATTAACATTATGGAGTGAAAGAAAATCAGTGTCTGTGTGCTTATTGGTGGGTTTCAAGTGTTAGAGGACTATATCCATAGTTGGCTGTGAGTCCATATACTTAGTTGACAGGAGTGCCCTGTGGGGCTCTATACTTGGCCCTGTCCTGTTTTCACTAAATACCGGTACATACATGTACATATGTGTCAATGTGTGCTGTTATCAATGTAGTGCTGGTGGTGATATCCTGTGCAATACCTAGCAATACCTACTGTAGCAATTGGAATACTGAGGCGCCTCCCTCAGTATACCAATTGCTAGTTTTTTTGGGCAAGGCAATGGCAACGTTTTTGTAAAGCACTTCACATTTCACATGCCAGGGCAATCCAACGTGCTTCACAGAATACAAACACAGTATAGCAACAATTCACAATCAAAAAGTGCAACAGTAAAGACCAAAGAAAACGTAAAAGCAAAAAAGATGGAACAAATTAATGAATAAATAGCTATTAAAAGCTCTACTATAGACATATGTTTCTAGGCCAGGCATGTTCTAACATTTTTGCCATTACTGGGTAGACTATAGGTAGGCAGTGTACAATATATATTTTTTTTTACTTAAAAGTGGCCAGAGTTGGTGCTTAGTTTAAATATCACCTGCAGGAGGTTATTCCAGGTCAGTGGCACATGGTAACAAAATGCTGCCTCATAGTGTATTGTTCTATAGTAACTCTTGGGACAGCCAGTGGGTCAGCACCAGATGTCCTAAGGGTCCTAGAGGGCGTTCATGTGGCACAAGCATTTCTGAGATGCAATTGTGCCCAGAACCACATTTTAGGGTTGCCAGGTTGCATTACAACCACAGCTATGTTGGCAATGGCATCTAACTGTGCGTCTCCTTGAAAACAGATGGCCAGCTTAATTTATAATCACCACATGTAGTCAAGTACCATACTGAATTATTCTGGGACCATTTGCCAGGTGTTCACTTTTGGGGGGAAAGAAATTAGATATGAGCACTAAGACTTAAAATATGTTTTAGTTGTTGTGAATAAGAAAGCATGCTATTGGCACTGTGGCACATGATAAATGACCTTCGAAAAGTGATTATTTTGCAGAAATAATTCAGGCCAGTGCTCGGCTTGTTGGGGAGTGTGATCATTGTCACTGCACTCGTCGCCTACAAGCCGGGACGGCGGCTATCAGCGGGTTGTTGAAACGGAAGGAGTAGTACGGAGGTGCTACGTACATCCTCCTGGTGGGGGCTCCTCACTGGCAGGTGAGCCCATAGTAGCACCACATAACTCTGTGTGGAATGTTAATTGGCATAATGACTAAATTGGGAGACAAAAAAGGAAAAAAGATTATTGGCTAGTCTAAAGAGAAAAGAAAATAAACACTCTTATCATCATCTCATTCTGGCCAATCACAATTTGCTTCCTTACTTTTCCGTCTTCACTTTTGTCTTCAATGTCTGTGTTTACACAAACCCGGAAAGCTGGGCATAGGAGGCTAGCGCTAAAGATCAGGCCATTGTCTCCTCCAGTTTGTCAGCTGATAAAAAGCACTCCACAATCCACATCATATGCACTTTCCAGTCAGTATCATGTCAGTATCATAACAGTGCCATGGTCATTATGATGACACTGGCAGTATTTATGTCAGTATCATGGTCAGTATCATGTCAGTATCATGGTCAGTATCATGTCAGTATCATGGTCAGTATCATGTCAGTATCATGTCAGTATCATGGTCAGTATCATGGTCAGTATCATGTCAGTATCATGGTCAGTATCATGTCAGTATCATGGTCAGTATCATGTCAGTATCATGTCAGTATCATGGTCAGTATCATGGTCAGTATCATGTCAGTATCATGGTCAGTATCATAGTCAGTATCATGTCAGTATCATGGTCAGTATCATGGACAGAATCATGGTCATTTCACAATTCAGTTTTCCTTTTCAACCTCAGTAGTGAAAGCGTGGGGATTTAAGGATAGCAGTGTCGGTCAGTTCAGTGTGTGTAAGGAGCAGGAGATAGGCGAGCCGGCTGTGGGTGGGTGGATGGTGGTGAGAGGTGTTTTATGGACAGCAGAAGTGGCAAGGTGGCAGGTGAATTAGATTAGGCTGAATATATCAGCAGTGAGTGTGTGATGGTGTACATCCACCTAGGAACTCCGTGCAACATGGTAATTGGTGCTACATTGTTATTTCTGAACAACTTTGAGGTAGAAAAAGTTGAGTATGTGCAAAGTTAGAAACCAAGCATATGTCATATGCCTGTATTTTGGGCGAATTCGAGCACCTGAGCATGTGTAACGGGTCCCAAGCCAGGCCGGGTACCACATTTACAGTATTGATGAATATTGGTCTGAAAAACAGAGTGAACAGTCACATAAATGAGAAGACACAGAACTGTTCTCTTTCGCTTCCATTTCTCCTCTCTGTTTATTCACAATACAATCATAATAATCAATACAATAAAACATTTCCCAATAATGCAATGTCTCTTTCCAAAATCCTATGCTAGGTTCAAGGTGAGTATGGAATATGTGTGTGTACATTTATTGTTCCTTTCAGGTAGCGTGTGTGTGTGTTCCAGGTAGGTATGGCATGTCTCTGTGTAGGTGAATGAATGTGTATTGTCCTTAAATGTGTTAAACAGGTGAGTATGTAATGTTGTTGTGTGTCTGTTCTGTTGTCCCAAAATAAAGTACATTAACATATTTCCATTTCCATCTTCACATTCAGTATAACTCTCTGGCTTAAACATTCTCAATAAACCTCAAAGTTATCACATCACAATGAAATCAATCAAAGTGCATCTCTCAGTATTGGTACTGGTTCCATTTTAGCTGCCATTATATGGTGCAAAGGGTTGGCTGTGCAATTGTGCCATAATTCTTAATCATCACAACCATAGTGCAAAATGAATATACATTCATTTTGTTTAGCTTTAAGCTGCTCTTAGTACTCAACTGTTGTCTTTTCAAAACATGCTGACATCATAAGTAGGGAATATTAATAATAGGAAAAGTTGGGCATATGCAAATACACTCCAATCGCAATAACCTTACTAAAGGCACTTTTGCAATAAACCCAGTAATAGTAATAATGTAAATAGTAGAAATATAAAAGTAGTAGAAATGCACATGACTGTTCTTCACTTAATCACCAGGTAATGAAATAACAAACATCAGCTGTTCAAAGTTCACAAAACCTTTTACCCAATAAATATATCTGTCAAGTAATCAGGTAACCAGTATTAATAATGTCGTGGATAATTATAAACAAACATCTTTCTGTGTTCAGTACACGAGGCAGACGCCATCTTCAGTGGTTATGTAACAAGGCGACGCCATTATGCAACAGCATGCTACAACAGCCCTCCAAAACCGGAGTTTTCACCGTCTTTAAACTCACTCTAAAGTACTCAAATTCTTCCTCAAAAGTCTCACAGTACCTCCACATAAGCACTCGAACCTTAAGGGATAAGTTAATATTGTTTTCACGTTGTACTAACCTGAAAAACAGAGTGAACAGTCACATAAATGAGAAGACACAGAACTGTTCTCTTTCGCTTCCATTTCTCCTCTGAGGGGGAAGGGGGCAGTACCCTAACCTTAAGAAGGAGCGTCAGGAAACAACTACCGCGACAGAAAGGTTCCGCTCCTCAATCTAGTGAACTGCAGTAATATACTACTGATATCTTTTGGTTTGTGACCATTTGAATAATAAAAATAATAAACGTACTAGACAATACTTTTAACCAAAATGCATTTACATTTGCAAAGAAAATAAAAGCTATTTCACACTCTGTGAGAGTATCACACACTCCCCGACAAACAGAAGTGGCTCCTGACACTTGACCTAGATAATAGAAAACCTCAAAATTCGAACTTCATGTAAACAACCCTGGACAGTGCATAAGAAAAATAAGAAAAGTATTCCCAAGGCAGGTACCGAATGTCTCTACTGTGTGTAGTCCATGGCACTCTCGGGCTGTGTATGAGTATGCGTGCGTGCGTGGAAAGTATGCGTACAGTCTGTGGTGTGTCTCAGTTCAGTTCAGAAACAATGAATTGGATATGTAGTGGGTGGGAATGGGTAGTGAGTGATGGATGGGGCCATTGGGGGCTGAAAGGGAAAGGGATAGGGATAACACAGCTGGGGCCACTGCATCGGCTGGATTCCAACTGCATTCACAGTGGGACGGGGCTGGTAGGCTGGTTGGCCAAGGGAGGGGTATGTGAACATGTAGCCAGGCCGTCTCACCCTGGTGGAGTGTCTCAGAGGGGGTTGATGTTCAGGCTGAGGCCCTGGAATGTCTTCCTCCATGTTGACTACTTCAGGTATCTCTTGGTCGTTGAGCTGAGGCTGATCCATGTCCCGTTCAGTGTCACTGTGTACTTCCTGTTCCTCTTCTGTGACACTTTCTCTCTCTTGTTCAGGTTCAGCAAGAACTCTCTCTTCCCGGTGGATTCCATTCTGTTCCTGGTTCCTCTGTGGCTCCTGGGTTACATGTTGCTCTGGTAAGTTACGGTCGGTCCTGGGATTCTCCACAGGTACCCGCAGCCAGTAACGATACACTCCATCCTCTTCTTCAGAGTCACTCGTGTCTGGACTCCGTGTCTGTTCTGGGGGTTCTGAATGTCTCTTAGTTCTCTTGGGTGACTCACGTGCTTTGGCGACTGGACTGGCGACTGGTGGCTCTATCGGCAGGTCATTCACTTGTAACAGCAGGTTCCTATGCAGAGTGCGAGTGGGGCGGCTTCCTGTTTCAGGGGTCACTTTGTAAACAGGATTATCTCCAACCTGCTCTTTCACGATGTAGATGGTATGCTCCCAGTAGGGCCTTAGCTTACCAGGACCACCTCTCTCACTGAGGTTACGCACGAGGACTCTGTCTCCAGGCTGGAGAGTCACACCTCTGCTCCTCTTGTCATAGTACTTCTTTCCTTTAGCGCTGGACTGCTGACTGTTTGCATTGGCGATGCGATAAGCCTCTGTCATTTTTCCTGCCCACTTTTCAGCGTATCCTCTGTGGGTCCCATCTTCTTCATCTGCTAAGAGACCAAAGAGAAGGTCGACAGGGAGACGTGGATGATGACCATATAATAAGTAGTAAGGTGAGAAACCTGTGGATTCGTGCTTTGTGCAATTATATGCGTGGACCACTTGTGGCAGGTGATCCTTCCAGTTCGCTTTTTCCTTCTCTCCCAGGGTCCTGAGCATCTGTAACAGCGTGCGGTTTAGTCTCTCAACAGGGTTACCTTGGGGGTGATAGGGGGAGGTTCTGGAGTGGCCAACGCCGGCTAACTGTCTCAGTGACTTGAACAACTCGTTCTCGAACTCACGGCCCTGATCATGGTGGAGCCGAGACGGATATCCAAATCTGGGGATGAAGTCATTGAACAGCTTGTCGGCCGCGGTCTTGCCAGCTTTGTTACGGGTGGGGTAGGCTTGCGCAAACCTGGTAAAGTGATCGATTACTACAAGAATGTACTCACAGCCACCACGGGAGGGTTCCAGGTGAAGGAAGTCGATACACACCAGTTCAAGGGGAGAGTTCGATGTAATACTGCCCATCGGCGCTCTTTCATGTACAGCTGGCTTCTTCTGTTTCAGACAAGGGCACTTTCTGGTGATGTATTCTTCAATCTCTCTCTTCATGAAAGGCCAGTAGAAGCGCTCTCTTGCTAGAGTCAGGACTTTCTCCACACCGACATGGCCCATGTTGTTATGCAGGTAGGTGAGAGCTAGTGGCCTGTAGGTGGCAGGCAAAACCAGTTGTCTCCGACCTATGGTTTTCCTGTACAGCAATCCATCCTCTATGTGCAGCTTGCTCCACTCTCTCAAGAGCCTCATGGTGTCGGTGTCACAGTTCCCTTTGTTACACTCTGCCGGTGGTGTGTTGTTCTCCTTTAATTCCATCACTTTTCCAATTGCTGGGTCTGCTCTCTGTTCTTTCACCATTTCATCATGGCTAATCGCCTGCAGTGGCTCCTTATGGGGTTGGGTTTGGGATGAGAGGTTGAGAGCTGCGACCCAGGCAATGTCTCCCTGCTGGGCTCTTCGGGTTCCTTCCCATACAGTACACACAGCCTCGTCCGTAAGCTCCTCAGAGCACTCTGTCATGAGGGAATTGATGTCAAGGGGACAACGGGAAAGGGTGTCGGCGTCGATGTTACTTTTGCCTGGCCGGTATCTGATGTCGAAACTGAAATCAGCGAGCTCTCCCACCCACCGATGGCCTACTGCGTTGAGCTTGGCAGTACTTAGGACATATGTGAGCGGATTATTGTCCGTGAAGACAGTGAAGTGAGGGGCATAGAATAAATAGTCTCTGAATTTGTCACATACGGCCCACTTTAACGCCAGGAATTCAAGCTTACCGCTGTGCAGGTGGTAGTTCTGTTCCGCTGGTGTCAATGTGCGTGACCCGTAAGCAATCACTCTCAGTTTTCCATCCTGGTGTTGGTAAAGGACTGCTCCCAGACCTTTTTGAGACGCATCTGTGTGGAGTGTGAACGGTTGATTGAAGTCAGGGTACGCCAGCACTGGGGGTTCCATCAGCATGTCGATCAGCCGTTCCAGAATCTGCTGGTGTTTCTCCTTCCACTCGATTGGGGTGCGAGAGGACTGTTGGGGGGATTTAGTCTTGGCTCGTGAGGGTTTAAAGTGGGGGGTGTCAGGCTGTACCTTGAGCAGGTCATACAGGGGCTGGGCTATCCGTGAGAAGTTTTGCACATAGCTTCTGTAGTAGCTCAGGAAGCCGAGTACTCGTCTGACATCTCCGACTGTCTTTGGCGCTCTGTGTTTCAGTACTCTCACTGCCTCCAGGTCCTTGGGATCCACTCTAACCCCTTCTGCAGACACCAACCGGCCAACATAGCGGACCTCTTTACGAAACAGCTCGCACTTTTCCGACTTCAGCTTCACGCCATGGCGCTGGAGGGCTTGGAGTACTTTACGCAGCACTTGCACATGTTCATCAAAGGACTTACTGAAACATAAGACGTCATCTAGGTAGGGAATGCAGCATTCATCCCGGAGTGTGTCGAGCATCTCCTCCATGCTCCTTTGAAATGCTGCTGGGGCGTTGGATAAGCCAAAAGGTATTCTGACCCACTCGTAAAGTCCCCAGGGGGTCGTGAATGCCGTCATGTACCTTGATCCTTCGGCCATAAAGCCTTGGTGATAGGCCTTGCCCTGATCGAGTATCGAAAACCAGCCATAGCCTCCCAGTGAGTCAGTGAGATCCTGGATCCGGGGGAGGGGGTGACGGTCTGGCACTGTCTTGTTGTTTAGCAGCCGGTAGTCGATACACAGGCGCAACGACCCATCCTTCTTTCTCACACATATGACAGGGGCTGCATAGGGGGATTGGGACTTGACGATCCATCCTCTCACTATCAGGTCCTGAACATATTCCTTCACTTCTTTGTAGAGTGGTTTTGGGATCGATGCGTAGGCCTTTTGCACTGGAATGTCGTCCTTGAGTCTGATCTCCATCTGTAGTGAGGGAATGCAACCGATGTCACCACCGTCCCGTGCAAAGGCTCCAGACTCCTCACGCAGCACTCTCTCCACTGCCAACTGTTGTTCAGGGCTCAGGTGACTGATGTCGACAGCCGGCAGCCAGGGTTCGATGGGGGTTGCACTGGGAGAGGTGACGTTAACCTCTGCTATGACTTCCATCTGTGGCTCTGCTGCATCGGTCTCAATGACTTTGGTCACATGTTGGATGACACCTAGGATAGTTCTCTTTGGTAGGGTGACCTCATGCTTTGAGTGGTTAGAGATGGGCACTCTAACATAAGGCCGCCGTGTGTGGTTGATTTCTAGGAGGCCTTCTCCCACACTCAGCTGTCCTAAAACGGGGTTCTCTTCTGCAGGCTCATACAGGACAAGGGGGTCAGTGGTGTCGAAGTTAGGGGGGATCCGGCACCACACATGTACTGCACTTCCTGCTGGAATAACAACATTGTCTCTGCCCACTCTTACTGTGGCTGGGTCACAGAATGTCTTCTGCGGGACCTGGATGAAATTGACCATGGCCATCACTTCCTCTTCCTCCATTCCGAAGGCTCTGCGTAGGAGGCTGACTAGTGCGACGAGAGCAGCACCAGATGACTCTTGTCTCTTGATGACCTGTTCAAGTACATTGGCTCCTAACAAAGGCTGGGGTAGGGGACACTTGCTGACTAGAAAGGGGGCTTGGACGATGAGATTTGGGTCGTCGTTTCCTGCGAGGTTGACGGTGAGCTCCACCCACCCGTCATAGGGGATGACTTGGCCGTTTGCTGCGTAGACTTTCAGGTCCGTCTCAAGGAGCTCCTGTAGCGATCTCACTGTATAACTGGGTACGTGAGCTTCAGCCCATGCTCGGTCAACGATGCTCACCTGTGAGCCAGTGTCGAAGAGGACTGTCGCTGGATTCCCATTAATCGAGCATTTCAGCTGGCTCTTCTTTCCAATCAGGGGTGCTTGGCATTCAGTGGCACTCTGGCAGGTAAGGGGGTGTGGCTGGGGTTTGGGGTCCTTGGGCCGTTTTGATGACTTGTTGGGGATGGGGTTTACTGATTGGGACTGGAGCTGTGCACCGGCCTCTGACCGTCCCTTGGCAGAGGCCGGGTCTCGTTTCCCTGAAACCTAGTTCGCTTCATGCATCCCAGTGCCCGGTGTCCTGTCTCTCCACACTTAAAGCAGTGGTTGCACTCCTGCAGGTTCTGTTCCGTACATTTTTGACAACGAGCCGTCCTTCCCCTCGCCTGGAAGGAGGACTGGGGGTTGTGATTGGGGGATGACTGGAAGGGGTGGTGTGTCTGGGTTTGGGGCAATGGGTGGGCCATCTGGGTGTTGCTCACCTGAGCATCCATTAGAGAGGCCACCATTTGCGTCAGGGTCTCCACTTGTGCACTGAGCTGTTGGATGGTCTGGAGGTTCTTGTCGTCTGTAGTGGAGTGTCTTTGCTTGTCATCGGTCTGTCCATCTCCTGTCTCCACCTTGGCACTGTGAGCCTGTGTGTTCTTCTGGCGGGGAAGATGGCCGAGTCTGCGCTGATGTTCATTCTCGTCGCTGATCATTTTAGTCATTTGGCCGAGGATTTCCTCGTCAGTGACTTGGTTGTTCGAGACGAGAGGTCTCAGTCTCTGTCGAAGGTCGGCATGTTTTACTCCCAGGCCCTGATAGATTGTGTTGAGAAATACCTCTTGAATGGTTCTTGGATCATAGGAGATGTCTGTGTCGGCCTGTTTTGACTGGAAAAGGAGTTTCTGTTTCAGTCCAATCATGCGATACAGAAACTGCTGCGGTGACTCTTGGTCTGCTTGCCGGGCACACATCAACTCCTGAAACATCTCCGTAGTTGCCTTTTCCCCAAGATGGGATCTGAGGAAGACCTTGAGTTCAGGGACAGCCAACTCATCCTTGTTCGACAGCATGTCCTTGAATGTACCTGGTTTGATGATTCTCAGCACTCCCCGGACCACTTCGGCATCTGCAAAGCCATCTTTGACTCCTTCATCCATCTGTTTGCTGATGCTATTGTAGCTGATCTCCGAGCTCTGGTCTCCAACTTGGCCTCCATGTACCTTGAACTCTCTTCGCTGGAGGTAGGGGAGGTCTTTTAGGGGGACCATTCTCTCTGGTGTGCTCTGTGGAGGGGGGAATGACACTGTTCCACCTTGGTGGTTGTGTGTCGAGGCGGGGGAGGCAGCTTCGAATTGTTTCAGTTTCTTACCCAGTTCTTCATACATCTTTCTCAGTTCCTCTCCTTGCTGGGTAGTTGGATTGTCAGGGGGGTTGGAATGAGAATGGGGTTGCATTATGGTGCTGTTGATCTGGGGGTTAGGTGGCGGTGATGTGTTGTCAGGTGGGGCTTTATTGTCATGGGGATTGGGTGGAATAACCAGGTTGGTCTGGGGGTTGGGTGGCAGTGATGTGTGGTCTGAAAGGGAAGGGGTTGAACTGGTACTGGGTACCACGTGTGACGTGACGTCAACTGGCGACTCTGCTTCTATTATCTTGAATATCACGTCGTTCAGCATCATCAGTGTGCTCAAACCTTCATCCTCGCTTCCTAGGAGGTCTTCAGACTGCATGTAGGCGATGATGTAGTCCATGCATACTTCCTCATCGACCGGGCTCAGCTGATCGATGTCCTTGCTGTCAGATGCAATATCTCTTGCAACCTCATAGATGTTGGCACTCGAGAGCTTAAACAGCTTCCTCTTGATGCTCCACACCACCTCTCTCCGTTGCTGGGACATGGTGTGTGGTTCTGATGGTAGGGCGATATCTCGTTGTGGTGAATGCTGGTGTGGTGGACCAGCAGCGTTGCTCCTTGGTGACTGACGTGCGTTGCCTTTCCACTTCAGCAGTGCGGCTCCCTGGCGAGATCTCTTCTCTTATCTCCGCCTACGGACACCCACTGGCTGACTCCTGGCCTGCAGTCACGTCTCGTCACCTCGGTCTCGTGGTTCTGGTATCACTGAATCAGCATTCCAACCAGTAGGTGGCGCTGATCCCGGACGAGCCCCCACAATTTGTAACGGGTCCCAAGCCAGGCCGGGTACCACATTTACAGTATTGATGAATATTGGTCTGAAAAACAGAGTGAACAGTCACATAAATGAGAAGACACAGAACTGTTCTCTTTCGCTTCCATTTCTCCTCTCTGTTTATTCACAATACAATCATAATAATCAATACAATAAAACATTTCCCAATAATGCAATGTCTCTTTCCAAAATCCTATGCTAGGTTCAAGGTGAGTATGGAATATGTGTGTGTACATTTATTGTTCCTTTCAGGTAGCGTGTGTGTGTGTTCCAGGTAGGTATGGCATGTCTCTGTGTAGGTGAATGAATGTGTATTGTCCTTAAATGTGTTAAACAGGTGAGTATGTAATGTTGTTGTGTGTCTGTTCTGTTGTCCCAAAATAAAGTACATTAACATATTTCCATTTCCATCTTCACATTCAGTATAACTCTCTGGCTTAAACATTCTCAATAAACCTCAAAGTTATCACATCACAATGAAATCAATCAAAGTGCATCTCTCAGTATTGGTACTGGTTCCATTTTAGCTGCCATTATATGGTGCAAAGGGTTGGCTGTGCAATTGTGCCATAATTCTTAATCATCACAACCATAGTGCAAAATGAATATACATTCATTTTGTTTAGC
This sequence comes from Electrona antarctica, assembly GCF_951216825.1. Taxonomy (NCBI): domain Eukaryota; kingdom Metazoa; phylum Chordata; class Actinopteri; order Myctophiformes; family Myctophidae; genus Electrona; species Electrona antarctica. The sequence goes on along the minus strand of NC_136792.1, from coordinate 39,118,493 downwards.
TTTAAGCTGCTCTTAGTACTCAACTGTTGTCTTTTCAAAACATGCTGACATCATAAGTAGGGAATATTAATAATAGGAAAAGTTGGGCATATGCAAATACACTCCAATCGCAATAACCTTACTAAAGGCACTTTTGCAATAAACCCAGTAATAGTAATAATGTAAATAGTAGAAATATAAAAGTAGTAGAAATGCACATGACTGTTCTTCACTTAATCACCAGGTAATGAAATAACAAACATCAGCTGTTCAAAGTTCACAAAACCTTTTACCCAATAAATATATCTGTCAAGTAATCAGGTAACCAGTATTAATAATGTCGTGGATAATTATAAACAAACATCTTTCTGTGTTCAGTACACGAGGCAGACGCCATCTTCAGTGGTTATGTAACAAGGCGACGCCATTATGCAACAGCATGCTACAACAGCCCTCCAAAACCGGAGTTTTCACCGTCTTTAAACTCACTCTAAAGTACTCAAATTCTTCCTCAAAAGTCTCACAGTACCTCCACATAAGCACTCGAACCTTAAGGGATAAGTTAATATTGTTTTCACGTTGTACTAACCTGAAAAACAGAGTGAACAGTCACATAAATGAGAAGACACAGAACTGTTCTCTTTCGCTTCCATTTCTCCTCTGAGGGGGAAGGGGGCAGTACCCTAACCTTAAGAAGGAGCGTCAGGAAACAACTACCGCGACAGAAAGGTTCCGCTCCTCAATCTAGTGAACTGCAGTAATATACTACTGATATCTTTTGGTTTGTGACCATTTGAATAATAAAAATAATAAACGTACTAGACAATACTTTTAACCAAAATGCATTTACATTTGCAAAGAAAATAAAAGCTATTTCACACTCTGTGAGAGTATCACACATGCGTACAGTATGCATGCGGGAAATCTCAGAACAAGAGATGTATTCAAAGTCTGAAAAGTTGAGCTTCACCTACAGTATGCTCAAAATAACTACCCTTTTGTGCATCCCATATCACTGTGAACCCTGACCCATCTCATACTGTTCTGTTACGAATACTTTCCCACGATATTTTTTTAATGTTTCGCCAGTTAAAGATTAAATAAATAGTTGTGGTGCTGTAGCAATGCTCAACAATAAACGCTATTCTACTACTGTCTGACTATTTGTCCGCCAGTGAAACATGAGATGTCATGTGGTTCCTATTCAGTGTACATTCTCCAGAGAATTGTATTCATCACTTTAAAGATGGAGTGCCACAATTTTTGTATTTTTCCAGTTTTTCATGTGTCTATGACGTGACAGTACTTCATTAGACACCCTGGAGTCGTTTTATGTGCAATGGTGTATTAACTTTGTATTTAGGGTTTCTTCCTGGAGGCTGAACCCTTGACAGTCAAACGTGCCAATGAAAAAAACAGTAATATAGTGACCCTTTATCATACAACTACAGCTGTGGGTGCGGCTTCAGTTCAGGTAGATCACCACCCATCACCACCCACCAGGCAAACCAGGCATACTTAATGAACTGGTGGGGGTGCCCACATAAAAACGACATTTTAACAAATACTGTACCCTTTTTTGAAAAAATGAAGACCTGATGATCATGTTTTAGGGTGGAAAAAATCATGGCACTCCATCTTTAACAGATGCAACATATCGTCTGCAATGCCATCGTACAAACTGTTACCTTTCAGGACATGGAAAAAATAAACGGTTTTCCAGTGGAACCAATGCAGTTATTGTTTAGTCCCCACCTCTTGTTAATACTTTTCATTGGTTAAATATTTATAAAAACCCACCGGCAGACCTAAACACTTTCATCCCTGGTGTCCCTATTTTGGGCATGTCATTCTAAGTGAACACTTCCAAAGATGAAATATGAAGATACAAGGCTCTGATTGTCGCAGGGATGTGCCATTATCAGACTGGAGTGAGCCGCCTTTGAAGGGCTTATCCCATTCTGGGCGGGAACCCCTTTTTATTTAGCTATTGAAAAATAGCAGATCTACAAGCTCATAGCGCGCCACCGAGTGGCGCGCTATGAACTTGTAGGTCTGCTATTTTTGAAAAATTGTTAAAATGTGCCTCAAATCTTTCAGAAAATTGTCATGATTTAGAAAACTTTTTTTTTTTATTTCGATGTCAGGCCTGAATGGGTTAAAACGTGCACTCACTGCACTCACTGCACACGACTCACTCACAGCATCTGCTTGACGTGCAAAGTGTCACATTTTTAACAGCTGGTGCACATTAACCATTTACCCATTAAAACCGGGAAAGCATCAGTGTCAATGTGTCATTTTAGATTTGAGCTATATACGTTTTTTCAGAAAACTGCAAGGATTTGGAAGGCATTTTGTTGCTGTTGGGCAGAAACCTCTTATCTCCATATTCTAACTTTGTGTGGTTTTTTTCCCCATAAATTACACAAAAGCAGTGGCGTGCACAGATAGACACTAGGGGGTGCTAGAGCACCCCCTGCCCTTTTGGCAATGTGCCCTTTTGGAAAAAAAAAAGAAAAAAAAACTTTTTTTTCCTTTTTTTTTTTGATTTTTCAAAAATAGCAGACCTACAAGCTCGTAGCGCGCCACTCGGTGGCGCGCTATGAGCTTGTAGATCTGCTATTTTTCAATAGCTAAAGCATAACATAATGCTAACACCAAAAGGGGTTCCCGCCCAAAATGGATTAAGGCAACCGGCCGGTTCCACGCGCTGCACAAGGTGCCCTTTTTTAACTTGAGCACCTGCCCCTCTAAATGTCTGTGCACGCCACTGCACAAAAGCATCAAAAGTAGCAGGTCAACAAGCTCCAAACAATTTAGATATATCTGCTACTTTTGCTGTTTTAGAAATTGAATCCTGGAAAGTAACAGTTTGAACCCTCTGAACCCTCAAGACTTTGTAAAACGGTTACTTACTGTACTTGGACCACTTTTTTCCTTCTACACCAACTGTCTTTGATACGTGTTATTTCTAGAGTGACATAGAGTAAGCCTACCTCCTTTATAATGATATTTTTCATATAAATACAAAGACGAGTGCACAACGTTCACAAATGAAGCTCGTTGAGATGAGGTGAACTGAATTATTACAATAGAATTCACCTGTAACCAAGTGTTTAAGCTTACCCATTTTGGGCGGGAACCCCTTTTGGTGTTAGCATTATGTTATGCTTTAGCTATTGAAAAATAGCAGATCTACAAGCTCATAGCGCGCCACCGAGTGGCGCGCTACGAGCTTGTAGGTCTGCTATTTTTGAAAAATCGAAGAACGACATAGAAACATATAGCTTTTTCAGAAAACTGTCAGGATGTAGAAGACATTTTTAGAATCTGATCTCAGGTCAGAATGGGTTAAGAAGCCACAGAATCACTTGCCTGATTGACAGTGGTGGTAATGGGAGGCAGCAGGACCTGAACATGTTGTACTTTAGGAATGGTACAGTATATGTCCTCAACTCTCACCTATATACAATAGCATCGTTGACCGTCACGCTTGTGTCAGCTGTGCATACAGTAGCATGTGCAATACCTTCAGGCTTTTAAGATGACCAGATTCTCTTCTCTTATATCTTCTCTCTCATCTACTGACAGATTACCATATGTATACATGTATGTATGCATGTACAGTATGCGTGCATAGATACATGCATAGTTGCATACACATAACATACATGTGTGTGTGTGTGTGTGTGTGTGTGTGTGTGTGTGTGTGTGTGTGTGTGTGTGTGTGTGTGTACGTGCGCGAGTGCGTGCGTGCGTGCGTGCGTGCATCCGTGCGTGCGTGCGTACATGCAATACATACAATACATAGCAATAGCATAGACGCGCACGCACGCACGCACGCACGCGCACGCACGCACGCACGCACGCACGCACGCACTCGCGTACACACACACACACACACACACACACACACGCACACGCACATACACACACACACACTGTGTATCACCACATTGGATTTAGTATAGAGTACTTTCTGTAGAAAAGCTATACAATTAATAACATAAAAGGTAGGATAAGTGATTTTCTTTGGTTAAAATGAGTGTTAAATAGGTCTAAATTCTGATACTATAGAGTGTTTGTTTGTTCAGTAACAGTAGTCTCAATCTTTATTAAACAAGTGTATTCTATCAGGATGGAGATACAGAATAAACAAGTGTATTCTATCAGGATGCGTGTGCGTGCGTGCGTGCGTGCGTGCGTGCGTGCGTGCGTGCGTGCGTGCGTGCGTGCGTGCGTGCGTGCGTGCGTGCGTGCGTGCGTGCGTGCGTGCGTGCGTGTGTGCTTGCGTGCGTGCGTGCGTCCATTGTGTGGCCCTTGTAAGATAAATAAACCAGAGATGAGTGTGGGGTTGTTGGATGTGACAGTGCAGTGGCCACGAGTCCAAAGGAGTAACTCACCCTCCCCTCTCTTCCCATCCCATCGCAGCATCTTGGTGACAGCAAGGGCAACTTGTAAGGGTGTGAGATTTTTTCTCTCCAAAGGTGATGTAGTGGAGGACAGAGAGTAGTAGTGGTAGTATTAGTAGGATAGTAGGGTACGCAATGTGGAGTGTGTGCGTTTATCTGACTCATTGAGTCCCATGATGTGCATGCGGTGCTCTGTGATTGACCTCGTATTGGAGGGACTGTATGTTAGTGTAGACTGTAGAGAGTATTGGTATGTTAGTGTAGTCTAAACTAACATAAAGTCAGAGACAACTGTATTGTCCCTGAGGGGAGATTGGTCTCGGTCCTCCTAGAGCAACAATCTGTTAGGTAGTTGGTGTTGTCACTTGTTTGTATCGTTCCCTTTCCCATTCATCGATTGGAAGTGATATGTTCTTGGAGTTTTTGGAGAGTAGGAGGATGTTGATATTTGCTGTTAGTGGAGTGGGGTGAGGACGGGGGAGGCAGCGTGGCTCTGTCTGTCTGTCTGTCTGTCTGTCTGTCTGTCTGTCTGTCTGTCTGTCTGTCTGTCTGTCTGTCTGTCTGTCTGTCTGTCTGTCTGTCTGTCTGTCTGTCTATCTGTCTGTCTGTGTCTGTGTCTGTGTCTGTCTGTCTCTGTCTGTCTGTCTCTGTCTGTCTGTCTGTCTGTCTGTCTGTCTGTCTGTCTGTCTGATTCGTGCCAAATTTCTAGTCCACAGAAGTACCTCCACTAATTGTTGTATTTTTGTATTGTTATACTTTTTTTTTTAAATATATTTAACTTAAAGGACAACTTTAGTTTTTTTTCAACCAAGGTTCATGTTTTAGGTTGTTATTAGAGAAAGTAAAAGATGAGTGTTAATCTTTTTTCATTTGCTGCTTTCTTTTGTTCTTTCGTGTATAATGGTCAGTGGGTCTGTGATTGTGATCACTCTGAAACCTTGCCCAAATTTGGAGTCAAATAGACAATTGACGTCATAGAAGACACTGGCTGGTCACCCACACCATTTCTACGTGCATCCCGTGATCTGCATCATTTGTGATTTACTGTAATAGTTTGCACATAATTGTTCTTTTCAGGTAGCACATTTCTGGTTATTTCCATAGGGGTGGTGGAGGTGTGTGAGGCCCTGTTTCTTTCTGGTTATTTTCATAGGGGTAGTGGAGGTGTGTGAGGCCCCGTTTCTTTCTGGTTGTTTTCATAGGGGTGGTGGAGGTGTGTGAGGCCCTGTTTCTTTCTGGTTGTTTTCATAGGGGTAGTGGAGGTGTGTGAGGCCCCGTTTCTTTCTGGTTGTTTTCATAGGGGTGGTGGAGGTGTGTGAGGCCCCGTTTCTTTCTGGTTGTTTTCATAGGGGTGGTGGAGGTGTGTGAGGCCCCGTTTCTTTCTGGTTGTTTTCATAGGGGTGGTGGAGGTGTGTGAGGCCCTGTTTCTTTCTGGTTGTTTTCATAGGGGTGGTGGAGGTGTGTGAGGCCCTGTTTCTTTCTGGTTGTTTTCATAGGGGTGGTGGAGGTGTGTGAGGCCCCGTTTCTTTCTGGTTCTTTTCATAGGGGTGGTGGAGGTGTGTGAGGCCCTGTTTCTTTCTGGTTGTTTTCATAGGGGTGGTGGAGGTGTGTGAGGCCCCGTTTCTTTCTGGTTGTTTTCATAGGGGTGGTGGAGGTGTGTGAGGCCCTGTTTCTTTCTGGTTGTTTTCATAGGGGTGGTGGAGGTGTGTGAGGCCCCGTTTCTTTCCATTTTGTTCCTCTCATTAGTGATTTGGTTCATTACAAAGTCTGGAATGTGCCCAGTTTGTAATTTTATTGACTTTCCACCAGGCTGTCAGAGTTGTGGCAACGGCAGTGTTTTCAAAGCAGTCATGTTCTCAGGTCAGGTACTTTCAGGAAGGTTATTAGTGTGGTTGTCTATAGTTATACCACATTACTGTGTTAAAACCCTAAGGTCAAAGTAAGCCTTGCCGAGCCATGAGGCCCATATAGGGCAGGAGCCTATGTCCTGCTTCTATTGTGTGAGGCAGCAGGTATTATAGTACTATACCTTGATGAACATTTCTTGGAATTTGTATTTTGAATGAATGATTTCAAACGACAAGTCATTAAACATGATAAAACTATATTGAAAATTGGCAGTGCTTCTACCTGAAAACATTCTCCTATAGGTTATAACGTTTTATTTGTGGAAATATTTCAGAATAAAAACTGATTTGGAGCTGCTTTTTATATAGGCCAGTTAAAACAAAAAAATATATAATGGTAACACTTGTTCAACTAGAAAGGTCGCAATTTTAAAAAATTGCAAAGTGTGGTTGCCGCAGTGGCTCACATATGCCCCTCCCACTGATATTGCCATCCCCCAAAAATCATGTTTTTGCGACAAACGGTTACATTTCTCGCATTTGCGGCGCCCCCTATGGATGAAAATGGAATTGCTTTTGGTTCTTGGTTTTTTAACCACCCGCGACATGTGATTCAAATTTGGGATGGATCGGACATTTCGTTCGGGATTTTAGGCATTTTTTGTAAAATAGGCCCATCCCACTAACTTCGGAAGCCGAGTATGGCCGAACGATACGCACTATCAAAATTCCGCCTGTGGTGTCTTCATCGGAAAGGTCCAGAGATCATGTGTACCAATTTTTGTGAGATTTTGACAAAATCTGTAGGAGGAGGAGCAAAAAGTGTGTTTTGGAGAAAATTCAAAATGGCGGAAAATCTATCATGACGCAAATGGGCGTGGCCTATATGGGGAGATGCGTCATAGCCCAAGGAATACAGGGAGAAAGGAATTTTGAATTTACGACCTACGGTTCAAGACTTATAAGCCAAAACGTAAAGTGGGCTGTTATAGCGCCACCATGAGGCCGTCCGATATAATTATAAGTTAATTAATTTTAGTAAGTATTACGAATTATCCCTCCAAGTTTTGTAACTATAGCCCTTACGGTCTCCGAGGAAAAATCACTTGAACCTGATTTTTCGCATTTTCCCATTCATGTCAATGGGGAAATTTAATTCACTAATAAATTAATATCAATTAAACTATACAATATTTCTCTTATAAATGAGCAAGCACACGATTCCCGATTTTTACGGTCAATTTGACATATGGCTCAAGTGCGTACAGTCAAAATTGTGGGACTAGTAGTGGGACAAACTTTGTCTTACTCTAGTAAAATAAAAACTAGAAAGAAGCAATTCTGGGAAATTGCAAAGTATGGTTGCCTCCATCGCACCCGTCGCACCGACGTCGTTGGGGACCCAAGGAGTCTGCCAGGAGGTGTTGTGTTAGAGGCCAAGGCCAAACAACATGCCATTCAAATTTGGCGCTGATCGGATCCTGATTTGGTGACATATAGTGTTTTAGTTTTTTCGAAAAAAATTGGCCCCTCCCACTAATTTTACGAGTCAATTAAATGGTCACATCACCTTTGAGATCAAGTATTTTGGTGGGGATTGAGCCCCCCAACAAATTGTTTTTTCAACAAACGGTGACATTTTTGGCATTTGCAGCGCCCCCTATGGGTGAAAATGGAATTGCTTTTGGCGCTACATTGATTGAACCACTCTCGATATGTGATTAAAATTCCGTGTGGATTGAACGTTCCGTTCATTATTTGTGGCATTCTTTGTAAAATAGGCCCCTCCTACTAACTTCGGAAGCCGATTATGGCCGAACGGTATGGACTATCAAAATTCTGCCAGTGTTTCAGTAATCGGATAGCACCAGAGATGTTGTGTACCAATTTGTGTGAGATTTGGACAAAATCTGTTGGAGGTGGAGCAAAAAGTGTGTTTTGAAGAAAATGCAAATTTGGTGCGATTTCGTTCTAGACGGAAATGGGCGTGGCCTATGCGGGGAGATCCGTCATGATCCAAGGAATCCATGGAAAAGGACATTTTGATTTTACGACTTACGGTTCAAGAGTTATAGGGAAAAACGTGAAGTGGGCTGTTATAGCGCCACCATGAGGCTGAGCGATGTAATTCCTTTTCAATTTATTTTCATAATTATTATGAACCTCCAGCCTAAGTCTTGTAAATATGGTGCTTATGGTCTCCAAGGGAAAAAATACTTAAATTTGAGCCGTAATTAGTCTTCGATCTTCCCATTATAAGTCAATGGAGAACTAATTAATTAATATCAATTAAACTATACTACAGATCTCTTAGCAATGAGCAAGCACACTATTCCCGACGAAGCCGGTCGATTTGACATATGGCTCGAGTGCGTGTGGAAAAAACTGTGGGAGGAGTAGCGATACAAAGTATTCCAAAGTAGGGGAACAATAGTATGGTCGCCATAGGCAACCATACTAACTAGAAAGAAGCAATTCTGGGAAATTGCAAAGTGTGGTTGCCTCACTCGCTGATATAGGCCCCTCCCAGTAATTTTGCCAGCCAATTACAATGTGAAGTCACCCTTGTGATCATGCATAAGTCATTCGGAGGGGATTTCCCCCCCAAAATCATGTTTTTGCAAAAAACGGGTAATTGTTTTTGCAATTGTAGCGCCCCCTATGGATGAAAATGGAATTGCTTTTGGCTCTGCGTTGATTAAGCCACCCTCGACATGTGATTTGGATTTGGGATGGATCGGACATTCCGTGCGTGAATTGTGGCATTTTTTGTAAAATAGGCCCCTCCCACTAACTTCGGAAGACGATTACGGCTGAACGATACAGAAGATCAAAATTCTGACTGTGCCGTTTTAATTGGATAGGTCCAGAGATCATTTGTACCAATTTGTGTGCGATTTGGACAAAATCTGTAGGTGGAGGATCCAAAAGTGTGTTTTGAACAAATTTCAAAATGGCGGAAAATCTATCTAGACGCAAATGGGCGTGGCCTATATGGGGAGATGCGTCATGACCCAAGGAATCCAGGGAAAAAATAAATTTGTTTTTATGACCTACGGGTCAAGAGTTAGAAGGCAAAACGTAAAGTGGGCTGTTATAGCGCCACCATGAGGCCGACCGATATAATTTTATGTTAATTAATTCTTGTAATTATTATGAATCTCCTCCCCAAGTGTTGTAACTACATCCCTTACGGTCTCAGAGAAACAAATAGTTGAATGTGAGTTTTCCCATTTTCCCATTCAAGTGAATGGGGGAAATTAATTCACTAATTAATTCATATCAATTAAACTATACAACATTTCTCTTATCAATCAACAAGCACACCATTCCCGATGAAGCCGGTCGATTTGACATATGGCTCGAGTATGTTCGGCAAAAACTGTGGGAGGAGTAGCACTGCAAAATAAAGTTTATACAGAATAATAATAAAGAAAGAAAGAAAGAAAGAAAGAAATAAAAGGTAAGGGAAACAATAGTATGGTTGCCCATAGGCAACCACACTAACTAGAAAGAAGCAATTCTGGGAAATTGCAAAGTGTGGTTGCCTCACTCGCTGATATAGGCCCCTCCCAGTAATTTTGCTAGCCAATGACAATGTCAAGCCACCCTTGTGATCATGTGTAAGTAATTCAGAGTGTTTTTTTCCCCCTGAAATCATGTTTTTGCAATAAACGGGTAATTGTTTTTGCAATTGTAGCGCCCCCTATGGATGAAAATGGAATTGCTTTTGGCTCTGCGTTGATTAAGCCACCCTCGACATGTGATTTGGATTTGGGATGGATCGGACATTCCGTGCGTGAATTGTGGCATTTTTTGTAAAATAGGCCCCTCCCACTAACTTCGGAAGACGATTACGGACGAACGATACAGAAGATCAAACTTCTGACTGTGCTGTTTTAATCGGATAGGTCCGGAGATCATGTGTACCGATTTTTGTGAGATTTGGACAAAATCTGTAGGTGGAGGATCCAAAAGTGTGTTTTGAACAAAATTCAAAATGGCGGAAAATCTATCTAGACGCAAATGGGCGTGGCCTATATGGGGAGATGCGTCATGACCCAAGGAATCCAGGAAAAAAATAATTGTACGACCTACGGTTCAAGAGTTATACGCCAAAACGTAAAGTGGGCTGTTATAGCGCCACCATGAGGCCGATCAATATACTTATACGGTTATTAATTTTAGTAATTATTATGAACCTTCCCCCCAAGTGTTGTAACTGTAGCCCATACGGTCTCAGAGGAAAAAATACTTGAATGTGAGTTTTTGCATTTTCCCATTCATGTCAATGGGGAAATTTAATCCACTAATTAATTAATATCAATTAAACTATACAACATTTCTCTTAGAAACGAGCAAGCACATCATTCCCGATGAAGCCGGTCGTTTCGACATATGGCTCAAGTGTGTGCGGCAAAAACTGTGGGAGGAGTAGCACTCCAAAATAAAGTTTATACAGAAAGAAAACAAAAAAAATAAATAAAAGGTAAGGGGAACAATAGTATGGTTGCCCATAGGCAACCACACTAATAAAGTGTTACAATTACAATAGTCTGGTTGCCCTTTAGGGCAACCACACTAATAACAGTTTATTAATAGATATCCAGGGCTCACAGGCTCACAACTTATTAACTATTAACCAATCGACTTCCCAATGTCTCTCACAACAAGTCTTTTCCAAGCAAAGTCTCTCGATTTACTGCAACCAAACAGGAAGATTCTCCCTTCGTCTCCCTCTCCAAAAAATGTGCTTCAAAAACATGTCCTGGTCTCAATGTGAACCTTTGAGCATGCAACATTGTCCATGTCTGACACCAACACAAGCACACCAGGCCATGTCCATAAAAGTGCATCCAGACCCATTTTAAACAAGGGTAGGCCATAAACTTCCTTAGGACTTTTTATTTTTTTCTTTGGTGACAATTTTATCCAGGGCTTCTTTTTTCTAGAGATGTCCCGATACTGTATCGGTATCGGAAATGTATCGGTATCTGCCCTTTTTGGTCATATCGGGTCATATTGGTATCGGCAAATATGCCAGTCTAACCACAGATCCGACACAGGGGTAAGGGGTTGACACTATGGCAGGTAAATAAAATGTTGGGGCATGTGGAGTTTGCTTTTGAGTTGCCCAAACTGCAAGTGCACATATGAGTGAGGAGTCTGCTATTAACACAGGATAAAATAAGTAATTTTATTTTTTTATTGTTATATTATTCTCTGGTATCGGTATTCGGTATCGGTATCGGCTAACATAGAAATTGTGGTATCGTGATCGGATCGGGAACGAAAAAAGTGTATCGGGACATCCCTACTTTTCTCCATTAAATATTTTGTTGTGAGGGTATCTAATATAGCCCATTGAACAAGTTTGTACTCTACATCATAGAGTACAAACATAAGTCACATGAACGGAAATTGACAAAGGGACTAAGCACAAAGGGGACCCACCATATAAAACATGAATAGAATGTTGAAATATATAATATATAATATATAATATATAATATATAATATATAATATATAATATATAATATATAATATATAATATATAATAAAAATAGAGAAACTGAAAAACTGTGAATATCACATTGGCATGGTCTTGCATATACAAGACCATATACAAGACCATATCAATGGTCGCACGCACGCACGCACGCACGCACGCACGCACGCACGCACGCACGCACGCACGCACGCACGCACGCACGCACGCACGCACGCACACACACACACACACACACACACACACACACACGCACACAGTATATTATACAGTACAGCAAATGATGGTCAGTTCAGCCTGACCCAGCATTTAAGAGTTGATAAGCCAACATGGTGTCCTCTCCCCTCCTCTCCTCTCCCCTGTCCCTCCCACTGTGTTTATTGTGGTGGGGTCCAACAGGATGATGGTCCAGGGTCATTTCCCACCAGACTTGAGGGAGCTGACACTGAAGGTCTCTCTCACTGTTTACAGCTCATTATTAATCCCAGCCCCCTCAAAGGCTGTCCTCCTCGGGGACACCTCCTCAAGTCTGTGTCTGTGGTGATAAGTCACAAATGTTGTTGCTGTGACACAACACCATAATTGGGCATTCACACTGAATGAGATACACACAGCATTCTTAAAGAGTGTGTCAGAAAATAACCTGTGTATTTGGTATTTTACATATTTTGAATGTTCCTATGTAGAATTTTGTGGCTGTGTCCATGGAAACACAAGCAATACTTAAAGCAAAAAATGCAGATGGGTTCCCAGATTAGCTTAATACTAACCCTCCCCATTTGGAGTGAAATTAATCCAGCGTCTTTGCTGCATAAAATTACAAATATTCAGTAGTTAAACATGAGTTTCTTCGCTGAGAAGTAAAACATTTGGTACGTTTGGTAGGCCTATACTGTATGATTTGTTTGGTGACTGGTGTTGCAGTCTTGTTTAAGCTAAACAAATAGAAACATTAGGGGAATAGAAACTAGGGGGAAAAAGAAAGAAAACATTTCCTTTGAAGTGTCCTCTTTTATTATGACAGGGAGTGAGTTAATGATGCAAGGTTGGGAGGGTGGACTTTATTTATTTGCACTTTGAGACAAACTTCTGAATAAATGGGCCACCAGTCGCAGTTTTATCGGCTAAATGTGTCTGCTCTAGATGCGAGTTGTCCCAAGCATCTGAAATACATCCTTGCTGTCCCATAAAAACACATATTGAACTCATAGTTGATTATAGGTGGAACAACTATGGCTCCCCAGCCTGTTACAGCTCGCACATGTTAAATTATGTCACATCTTTCTTACGCTGCCATTAACTATAGGACACTATATGCTGTTTAGTTCCTATTTGAGTCATCAACATTATTGTTATGCATTCATGCGTAATGTCAGACTATACAAAGGTGCACAGCAGTGTGGTTGGCTTCCTGCTTCTTTCTAACAAGCTTTTCCTTCTGGAATAAATCAGTAGTTCTCAATCTGTGGGCCGTGAGGATACTGCAAGTGGGCCTCCAAATAATTTGCAAAACACCGAGATTGTATTGATAAATATATATACCTTTTTTCAATAGTTTTATTTAAAAGCTTCAATGTGAGTGTGCCGTCAAAGTCCCTATACTTCAGCGCTACTGGTTGCCGACACGGGGAACAATTTTAGACGTGTGATGACAAACTGATGTCCAAATAAATAAAGCAAAATATTCAAAACACAGAATCACCAGCCTTTTGCCTTTGCCTCTTGTCATCAGCAACACCTGGGATTGATTTACAGCCCTACTAAAATACCTGGGCATCTTTGGCCTTGACCATGCCCATGCATACGTCATAAAAAATAGACCAAACAGAAAATAAATGGCTCTTACAGTGAGTAAAATTAGTTTTCATTGTGGTAAATAGGAACTTAACGTATATTGTTCAAAGCCCAAACACAATCGATTGATTGATCATTAAAATAAAATGCACGCAACCCACCCATCTGACCACGTAGCACGGCAGCCGAACTGGCCCACCTTTGGGTGATTTTCAAGTGACGCCGGAACCGGCCCGGCCTGGGGGTCTGGAACTCCCCCCCCACCACCCCCGGGGACCCCCACATGGTAACTCTGTAATTTCTCTACCGTTCAGGCTCGCCGGAACCGGGCCGGCACCCTGGGTGCGTTCCTGTGGGTCTGGAACACCCCCCCCCCCCAGGAACCCCCACACGGAGTTGCACCACTCACTTCACACGGGTGTGATTTCTTTTTTAAGTGAAGAGAAGCTGGCTTACAGTATCCATGGAAGATTGTTAGTTCAAAGCCCCAGACCAACTGGGAAAAATGTGTCTGGGGAAAGTGAACATCTTCCTTCCCTAAACAAGGAGGTCATTGAGCAAAGTACATAACCTACTGTATCACCAGACTAGTGGGAAGACTGCGTGGTTGTTGACTATATCACTGCAGGTATGAATGTGTATAACTCTACAGTAAGTAGGCCTAAGCAGTGCAGGCTTCAAAGGATCATCCAATAGACAAAAAAGACAAATAAATTGAAACTTGTGTGCATATGGGCCTATGCTCTCTGTAAGTATAGCCTGGAGTAGAGAGCGGAAGCTTTATAAATCTAATCCATGTCATAGGTTTAATTACCAAAACCATGAATCAACACAAATGTATCCTATATAATAGTTAATAAAAATACAAACAAAGCTGACAAAATACACTGTAAATCCCTCAGTCAAACTCTTAAGTTCAAGAGGCAGAGCACTGTAATTCTCAGAGGAAGTTTGCATTGGCGGTTTCGTAACAGATACAGTACATTACTCTTTCTTTATAGGGGCAGAAGTGTGCTCGTACTAAACTGCACACTTGTGAATGTGGGAACAGAGCGCTTTTTGAGTCTCTGTCTGGTGTCTTGTATTATGTTTTGCTAACAGACATTAGGGTCGTGTGTCAGTGCACTTTCAATTTATTCAATTCTGGGTATGGAATTTTTTTCCGCTTAAAAAAAAAGTAATAATAATAATAATAATAATAGTTCAAAAATAATTTAAATCATTATTTGTTTGAAACATGAACCTTTAATCATGTTTCTTAAACTTAAAGGGAAACTTTAGTTTTTTTCAACCAAGGTTCATGTTATAGGTTGTTATTAGAGAAAGCAAAAGATGAGTGTTATTTTATTTTCATTTGCTGCTTTCTTTCTTTTTAGCGATTTTAGCTATTTTTGACAGGGGGGGCGGGGCATTCGAACATGGGGCTAAATATGTATTTCTTTACATAATTTTATAGCGATTTATTCTTTTTATTATTTACTATAGACTAGACCCCAGGAAATTACATTTGGCCACAAAAGATCACTCTATACTGAATGTGAAGGGGGAGGTCACAACTGTCATATTGAGCCATACAACACAGTATGGCAGCCCCCTACCCCCTTCACATTCAGTAGATCCTGTGATCTTTTGTGGCCAGATGTAATTTCCTGGGGTCTAGTAGGACTATAGTAAATAATAAATAAAAAAATCGCTATAAAATATTGTTAAAATAATACATATTTAGCCCCATGTTCGAATGCCCCGTCCCCTGTCAAAAATAGCTAAAATCGTTAAAACGAAAGAAAGCAGCAAATAAAAAACATATAACACATAATCTTTTACTTTCTCTAATAACAACCTAAAACATGAACCTTGGTTGAAAAAAACAAGGTTTTTTCCTGGCCATGATATTTAGTCAAAAATATTACTGATCATCTTTATCTGTGCTCTGTGATCATGACACTGACTTTCTGGATGTAGTGATTCAAAATAACACTTTTAGCACTAAAACAACAAGACCAAACAAAGCTGACTCTGAAAAAGCCAGACAAAAAGTATTCATGGATGGATTTCCAGATCCACATGGGAACACCGTGGCTCCAATATGAATGTCTGACTTTATGTGACCAGACAATGTCACTCATCTATGAAAGCTATATATACATAAATTCCAGAAACCTGTTAGGTGTGTGTGTGTGTGTGTGTGTGTGTGTGTGTGTGTGTGTGTGTGTGTGTGTGTGTGTGTGTGTGTGTGTGTGTGTGTGTGTGTCCTGCATGCGTTCATGCATGGATGCATCATGCATGTGTGACTTGCGTGTGTGTGTCTGAGATAATCTCGCTGCTTTGCAAGATTATCTCCTGATAGGCACACCTAAAGAGTCAAAGACACACAGACCGACAGACCCTCTTCTAGACGTCTCGCCTCTGAGGAGCCTACTTGAATCAGTGGCGCTCATGTTACACTGATAGACGCTAGAGAATTGTAATTATAACATGAATATACAGACATTCCAAATAACATATCAAGACATATGTTTTGTATAAGCTTGGTGGAATCTGTGTTGTTTGCATTTTAAAATCACATCACAATACTTTAAAGATGGAGTGCCGTGATTTTTTTCCATCCTAAATCATGATTATCAGGTATTGTTATTATATAATAATTTTAAAAAAGTACAGTAATTGTTTAAATGTTGTTTTTATGTGGACACGCCCACCAGTTCATTAACTCTATAATTGTTGCTAGCTGTTAGCATAAACCCCAGCTCCAGGGGCCATCGCAATAAATACAAAGGGAAGACATCATTGCACATAACAACCACACCAAGGGGTCTAATGAAGTAGTCACCTCATAAACACATGGAAAACTGGAAAAAATACAAAAATCACTCAATCTTTAAAATACAATACTGTAGCCTATATGCAATTAGTAAAATCCACAATAAAACAGAAAAAGCTGTTAGATCATAGTGTCCTCTCAGGAAGAAACAATTAACCATCACCATATCCTTTATCAGGCCCTTATATGCATCAGTGGATATAAATATGTCTATTGTTGTAGATTATTCCATGCCAAAAGTGTACAGTAGGAAAATGCAGTATTTGCCAGATGTGTTCTAAATCGAGGGTACATTAAAGTAACTAGTACTGAACTCTGAGGAGTGTGGCTGGTAACTACCAGAGCTGGGACAGAGAAGGGTACAGACGAGGCTAGCTGAAGTAAAGATAATCAACAATATTTGGATGCATGGCTAGCTATATTGTACAACCCAGCAATCTGCAACAATGTAAGTTTAACACTACAATAAGCTTCAGTTAGGTTTAGTGTTGGGTGGGTCCTTCTTATACAACTTCTTCTACAACCAAAGTAATGAAAAATATATGAATTATTTATTGGTCGAAGGAGGATTCAAAATCTGACAAACTGACAACAATGGCAGCTGTGGCAATGAGAAAACAGCTATTAATGTAGGTCATTCATTCTCTAGGGAATTTATTAACAATCTTTTATGAAAGGTTTCTACAAGCTCAGAATTCTCTCCCCAATCTCTGCCAGTGGCTGCACCCCTCCTGGCCTCATCTAGATTTAAACCCCTTACCCCCGCACCCCACCTGCTATTTTTGCTACTGTTACGTGACACTGTCATACGATCAAGTATAAAACAGGGAATTGATTTATGAATTATGGAATAATTATAATTAGCCTATTATAAAATATGGAGATTCAGGTTTACTGAATGACAGCAAAGATGTGTTCTCTATCTGAGGCACATTAACACTGAACACTGTTCAGTGAACGCAAGCCAAATTAATTAATCTTGTTGCTTGAACATCAACACAGGTACGCTCATTTTGTTATTGGTGGAGATCACGGAGAGCGTGTGCCTTTCATATGCTGCTATGCACATGTGTGCACGTGTGAGTATGTCTCTGGAACAGTGGCGGACAAAGTATACACTCAAGTACTGTAAATACTCAAGTATTCAAAAGTGTAAATTACAAAGTGCATTTTCTTTTCATATCAATGCATTTCTGTGTTGAAATTTAAAACGTGAAAAAAAAATCGCCGATATAAAAGCTCATAATACATCGCAGAACTTGTAGATCTACTATTTTCACTCTTTTTGAAGTAGGGCATAAGTGGTTGTGGTTTGGTTTCATACCCTGAAGAAGGCAGTTGTCTGCCAAAACGTTGGTTTCTTTATTCTCTGCGTCCTATAATAATTTTGGCATCTTTTGACATTTTGGCTAAGAGTGTGTGCGGACACTTTTTGAGTGGTGCAACCACTCCTACAACCAGCAATGTCCGATTGTCCGTCCGTCCCTATGTCTGTCTGTCCGTATGTTTAGGGTACCAACAGGGGACACTGTTGCACCACTCACTTCAGACAGGTCTGATTTGGTCTTTCTGCCGGCACCACTACAAGGATTGGTGTGCATAGCATCCTTTTGTATAGTAATTGTGGTTTGGTCCCACGTACGAGTGACCCTTTTAAACGTGTTACAGTATATTGCTTATTTGTAGGCCTACTGTATGTGGAGTCAAACGTACAATCTTTATATTTGAGTCAGGATGAGCTTGCAAAAGAATAATCAAACATTACTAAAAATTAAAATTAACCCATTTTGGGCGGGAACCCCTTTTTGTGTTAGCATTATGTTATGCTTTAGCTATTGAAAAATAGCAGATCTACAAGCTCATAGCGCGCCACCAAGTGGCGCGCTACGAGCTTGTAGGTCTGCTATTTTTGAAAAATCGAAGAACGACTGACATAGAAACAAGGCTTTTTCAGAAAACTGTCAGGATGTAGAAGACATTTTTAGAATCTGATCTCAGGTCAAAAAGTACAGTACTCAGTAAGTAAATGTACTGTCTACCCCACTGCTCTGGAAAGTGTGTGAGGTTGCAGAAGCATGTTGACCTGCAGAGCAGTGTAGCGTTAGCTGTCTTCCTGTCCCCACTGTTTGACTGTCAACAGGACTGTTTGGCAAACAGCCACTTGAGTGCACCTTTCTCTCAGGACACCACACACACATTTCACATTATTATCCTCACTGTCAGGCAGAAAACGTATGCGTATCTCCTTATTTCAGCCATTCTTAAAATGTTCCTTCCATAAGTTAGTGCCCTATTCCGTTGTGCAAGAAAGATGTATAAGTAGCAAATAATATAGGAAAATATTGAAAGTGAAAGTAAGGTTTTTATAAATCTTGACCCAATGAAGAGTATTTACAAGATCTTGTGACAAAATCATAACTACACTGGATCCATTGGAACACAGTTTTCTGGACCTACAGTAGGGATATACTGTACACTACAGTACACACACACTCATAATGGCCAACACAGTGAATAGATGACATCTATTGATGCTTTGTTGCGGTGTCTGCAGGAGGTCTACTCTAAACCAGGGGCCCTCCTTTTTTCCCCTCTACACCAAATCTCTTTGCCAAAAATAGCCGATGTATAAGCACACAACACGACTCATTGTGATACACAGTGAGCTTGTAGATCTGCTGTGTTTGTCCAACGCTCACCCAAGAATATGGACGCTAGGGTTCATGTCATGTACGTATACGGTAGTTAACAACAACTGAGGCCTGTGATTCAGTGAATTATTAGGGACAACATGTACAGTAGCATCATGGTTTGCTCTACAGTTTTCTCCTCTATTACAGGGGTTCTCAACCCGTGGGTCGCGACCCCTCGGGGGGTCGCCAAATTATTTTGGGGAGGTCCCCAAATTATTAAAAAAAAAAAAAAAAAAAGATTTCTTTTAAATTTTATTTTCAAGATTTTTCAAAAATAGCAGACCTACAAGCTCATAGCGCGCCACTCGGTGGCGCGCTATGAGCTTGTAGATCTGCTATTTTTCAATAGCTAAATTATAACAATGCTTAAAACACCAAAAGGGGTTCCCGCCCAAAATGGTTTAAGGTTATTGTAGCAGTCAATTTATATTGGGGGTCGGGAGGGGGCGGGGCGGGGGTCCCGAGACGTTGCCAAAGCATTTCCGGGGGTCCCCGGCCAAAAACGTTGAGAACCCCTGCTCTATTAGACTAATCTGGAATATCAATCTTGTTGTCAGGCAAAGATGACAATTTACATTACAATGAAACATGCAATGCTAATTTCAATGAATATGAATGAAATATTAGTGAAGAGCAGTCTGTAAAACCAAATGCTTGACAGACCAGAGCCGCTGCTTTTACAAGAAGGCTGGCTTTCGCAGATGGCCGGGACTTGAAATTGGCTGCAAAGAACTTGGCATCCCGCCAAGCGTCTGCAAAGTCAATCCCTCCTGTTGTTTCAAAAAGTAGCCCTAAAATGACATCTCAGATTAGCGTATCAACTTTAATTGCAAAAAAGTGACTCTAGATGACATCTCCAGATTAGAGGCTCAGCTTTATTTTCTAAAGGTTCAGTTTTAACTGAACAGTCCAAGGTCAAACATATAACTTGGGAGATTGTATTAAGTTTACACTACAGTAGTGTGCTTTCTGTTAGTGATGCTGCTAGTTGGTGACAGTCACACAAATACAGTCTCACGCATCAGGGAGGCACAGGAAAGACGACTGTAAAGACGATTCCCTATATTCCTATATATAGGCAGCTGTCTAAGGGCTGTGATGTAAGAGGGAGTCTGGATGGGGGCTTGAGTCTGAGTACTTGGACTCAGATACCTCTTTTTATACTGGTGATGATTATATATATATGTTTATATGGTGTTATTGACCTGGCACCTCTGAGTCAACCTACGTCTTGCTAGATGGTATACCTCACTGGTCTTGCCTGGTACTGGTACGCGTAGCTATGTCTTGTCGGTCTTACTGCTGAGATTATCCTGGGAACACACTCTTCTGGACGCCTACGTCCTCTTTTATAGGGTAGCGTGACGTCATGGCCCGACGTCACACTACTGACCGTTTCCGTGGTAACAACGACTCTTAGATGGTGACATGTAGATTTTAACCGCTTCACCATCACTGGACGCTCAGGAATGACGGTCACCATAGGCACATGGAGACATTCACTTTTAACTTTTAATTGAATTATCAGGATTTTAACCCATTTTGGGCGGGAACCCCTTTTTGTTTTAGCATTATGTTATGCTTTAGCTATTGAAAAATAGCAGATCTACAAGCTCATAGCGCGCCACCGAGTGGCGCGCTACGAGCTTGTAGGTCTGCTATTTTTGAAAAATCGAAGAACGACTGACATAGAAACATAGCTTTTTCACAAAACTGTCAGGATGTAGAAGACATTTTTAGAATCTGATCTCGGGTTAATGCATAACGTAATCACAGTTTAGCTCGTGGAAGTGTCCGGGTAGTTCAGTCAGTAGAGCTCTCGCCATTAGACGACAAGGTCAGGGGTTTGATCCCGAGCACCGCCAACTCAGCGTATGAGCAGCACAGCTTGGGTGTTGGCAAGTCATGCGGTAAGTACTAGAGGAGCTGACGGTGTGGCGCTCCACCTCAGTAATCCAATAAATGATTCCATTTGTACACTCTCAGAGTTATGGGGGTCCTTGAAATTTAAAAAAAGTTTGAGAAGCAGTGCTCTATAGACACTCGGCAGACTAATAACATCGCCAGCCCTGCTGGTAACACTGAGGTTATCAGAACCCTATGGGGTTAGCATCGTCCACTGTGTTTGATTTACTTCTATTTTGACCCTGTGACACAGTTTATTCGTCGCTGTCGCCCCCCTCCCTACAGACACACAGGAAGTTGAGACGGTTCCCAAACACAGAATGATTTGCTGTCGGTGTAAGTGGCCCCTCTTAGCAGGCTCGGCTCCAGGATGAAATGAC
>NC_136792.1:39019649-39092149 GCF_951216825.1 Electrona antarctica | reverse complement strand
TCTCTCTCTCTCTCTCTCTCTCTCTCTCTCTCACACACACACACACACACACACACACACACACACACACACACACACACACACACACACACACACACACACACACACACACACACACACACACACACACACACACACACACACACACACACACACACACACACACACAACCATTGCATGCTAACCGTGTATGATAAGCAGCTCTAACCACATTCTTAGCATTGTTGTTGACATTGTTGGTCTCTTGAGTGACAATTGTGACGGCTGCCTGCCGCCTGGACCTTTAGTCAGGGTTCAGCGCTCACTTTCAGCGTCCTGCTGACTCCTGCATTATATGCAAATAGAAAACAGGTGGTACGCAGGACGGTTGAGTGATATCCAATGAGACATAATTACCTGCAAGGAATTTCTCGACAGAAAGTAGTTCATAACAATCTACAGTGATTTGTATGAAACAAACACTTTGCAGGATAAGCATACAGCTGCAACTTTGGTGAGTTTGACGTCGTTTAATACAATCAGATAGAAAGGACTTTTCTGTTTGGATGTATGGGCTGTCAATGGCAAATTGCGGCTATAGTTGAAACCCTGTCATTAACTTAATGGCAAGATGGCCGCGGTCTATTCCTGCCTAACCATTTCCCTTGCAATGCTGGTTTGGAGGGTGGAGCCATAGATGATGAGCGGAAGGGGAGACACCTGGCCATTGTCTCTCTGAACGCTATTTAACAATAAATACTCTATCTCTTCATTCCTCCACAGGCTGCTGGAGTGGCACCCATCTGGTTTGGGCAGACTTTGGGCCGCATGTTTCCCTGCCGGTATTGTTTAAAAACAAAATATCTGAGATTTATTTCATTTAAATTATTAAAACCCTTAATTTTTGCTTGACCTGTGGTGTGGTTTCCCTTTTTTGTTGTGGCCTTAGAGCCAGGCCATAACAAATGGGGGCTTATCTCAAGCTAAAGTTTGATAAGCTACAAAGCTTTGCAGTGGTAGTTGACGTTGCTTGTGGTTAACAAGCAAGTTCAAGTTTGCACCTACCCTTGGTGGCAGCAGGGGGGTGGAGACGTGGGAATAGGGAAATCCGCGAGTCGGGTAATGTCAGCCTTGGGGATTCCCTATTCACATTTGAGATTCATTGGGGATCCATCAGAAGTATTTGTTTTTGGTCGCGGAACTTAAGAACGTAAGTAGGCCTATACCTTTTTTTGCAAGCCATTTTTGTTTGGCCGACTCCGTAGGTAAAGCTTGAGTAAAAACAATAATGGGTACTATAGAGTACTATAGTACCATATGGGTACTATAGCTCTATAGTATAGAGCTTTCTGTAGAAATGACTCAACTGTCGTAGCACCGCTGACAGGTCCTTTGTTCCTCAGTTATGATCAACATGTTGTTTCTGCTGTCAAGGTATTCTTTCACAAAGGACTGCAGAGAAATGAGTGAACCTTTAGCTCTCTCTCTCTCTCTCTCTCTCGCGCGCGCACGTGTGTGTGTGTGTGTGTGTGTGTGTGTGTGTGTGTGTGTGTGTGTGTGTGTGTGTGTGTGTGTGTGTGTCATAAGTCAGTGCATGCATGTAGGCTACTGTATATGCATTCATGCATGAGTGCACACATGCATGTGTGTATGATAAGGCACGTGGGTGAATCCTGACCAGAGTCACTGGTCCACACCAATGGCTGTAACATTATCAGGGACGGAAACCGCTTCCTTCACAAATCTTCGTCTTTCTAAACAGGCCTCTTCCAGCTGGGCCTGTTTCTCACTAATATATTTAGACACGTTCTTATTCCTCCATTTATATATTCAACCAAAAGTTGTATTATTATTAAAATATTAAAATACTAGAAATGCACTCTGTCAAGGTGCCAACATGCGCCTTGAACACAAGTAGGCCAAAGTACTGCTACTAACTAATGTCTAGTACAACTGCTGTTCTAAATCCTTTAGACCCGCTATTTCTTTATACCAACTTTGAAACAGCCAATAAGGGACCACCATTCTTACCCCGACATACTGTACATACATACATACATACATACATACATACATACATACATACATACATACATACATACATACATACATACATACATACATACATACATACATACATACTAAATGAAAGAAGCTGACTATCAAACACCCACATAGTACACTCACACCTCATTCATTTTTATGTTCATCTTTCTGTTCAATTAAATAAATTGTATCCAGGCCTTGCTGTGAACTTTTACTCTTTTAGGTTGTTTTATTAATGTCCATTTTTTACCAAGTATATCCATTTTACCATTGTGTTTTAGAGGATGGGTTCGGACCATGGTTTAGGTATGCGGTCTAGTCTAACTTGGACTCAGGGGGGTGGACGCCTCTGCCTTGCATAGTCCCCAGTGAATAGGCAGGTTGCCCTTCACTGGTAACCTTACTTTGGATTTTAAATATATTAAGGTATTGTAGGCTGGGATTTTACAAAAAAGCCCCCCTTTTAAATACATACAGACATACAGACATACATACATACTTATAAGGTATGCCATCTGGTGGCTAATGAACCAAACACACATTCTCAGAAGTTGAAGCAGTTTTAGAGGACCCACTTTTAGGCCAGTGCAACAGAGCATGCTTTTGCCTTTTTTAAAACCTTACCCATTTTAACCAAATACATACATACATACATACATACCCAGCCGATCACCAAACGTACCTTAGTTACATCATCAGGAATGGTGGTCCCTTATTGGCCGGTGGACAACACCGACATACATACAGTACTTGCACTGTATGTATCCACAACTTATGGATTAGGGCATTCATTACAATAAAATAAAAAAATATATTTCCTTTATATCATGAACACTGTTATTGCATTTGTGTTGTGTTTCGTATTCAACTGCTTTCTACTGATGGTGAACATTGTTTGAAAATGCAATGTGTTGGACCATGTAATCAAGTATCGATTAAAATAAACTTTTCAGCTCTCGTTTCATTGCTATGCATGACAAGTTGCCTCCAGGTCTTCCACTGTGTGGTGTTAGTGTGGGCACAGCAGAGCCAATGAGAGTGTGGTGTGGTGTGCCATTGTGGGTTGAGTAGAAGTAACCTCGAAAGACTCAACGCTATATCGCTGAAGCTCCGCTGATCCGTGAAAGAATAATAATCCCTTAGGGAGGAATGAGAAACAAGCTGAGCGATTTTGAGAAACAGTTATTAGAAGGAGATGCTAGACCGTTATAAACATGTTGAAGAGGAGGCTGGAAAGTGAGAAGTAACATGAGTAATGTGTGCAAAAAACATTTTAGCGAGGGACTTTTTTGTACACAGCAATTCAATGGGGGAATGGAAATCGGGCCGTGAAAGGGAAAATACTGGATTAATCCGAGTTCATTTTGTGACACACACACACACACACACACACACACACACACACACACACACACACACACACACACACGCTGGCGCGCGTCACAAGTATACATTTCTCTCTTCCACTCTCCCTTTGATGTTAAATAAAGTGTTTAGACAATTTTCTGTAATATAACGCATACTGACTCTCTGTGTCGTTGTCCCCCCCCACCCCCCTCTCTCTCTCCTCCAGATGTGTATGAGCCCAGAGTTAAGGGACAGCCTGGAGGCAGCGTTGAGCTGTGAGGCTGTGCAGCAGAGGTTCGATACTAGCATGACCCTCTCCAAGGAACTGTGTTTGGCATCAAGACACTGTGGAGCCTAGAGCTGTCTCTCACACACACACACACACACACACATTACACACACACACACACACACACACACACACACACACACACACACACACACACACACACACACACACACAGACACAGGCCACACAGAGTGCGGCAGACCTGGCCGAAGCACTATTCTCTAAAAGATTAATGAGGTCCTGTCCAGGGCCAGAAGGCCTGGCTTTCAGTCGATAAGGCAGCTTTCATTTCACTACCTTTTATCCCCCGAGCTCCTCCTCCTCCTCCTCTCTTCCTGCATATTTTTGAGGGACACGCGGCAGCCAGCTGGCTTTTTGTTTTGTTTTGTTTTCCTTTCTTATTTTTTCTTTTCTTTTCTTAAACCATGCCGTGAGACGCACAGAACAGATTGTGACACATGGAACTGGCCAGGTGAAAAAGGGGCCGTCCTTTTCCCCGGGGGGGAAACGAGGCGGAACAATGAATGGCCCCGCCCACTCCCTGCCCATTATCAGTCCAGGAAATGCCACTGACGTTTTCCGCCGCTGTCGTCGTCATTCCACTCCCGCGGCGGCCATGTTGGATTGTCGTGTGACAGAGAAGGGCTGTCTACCAGAGGCCAGGATTTGGAATGTGGTGAAACAAGGAAGGAGAGGGCGGAGCTAAGAGTAGCTCAACAGCTACACACGTGCACGCACGCGCGCGCGCACACACACACACACACACACACACACACACACACACACACACACACACACACACACACACACACACACACACACACACACACACACACACACACACACGCACACACGCACACATACAAAACCCCCATTCCGAGACAATGTGTAACATCTCATTCTGTAATGTGGACAGCAAAGTGGACCAGTACTTTCAGCCCACGCTGTACATCATAGTTATGGTCCTGGGCCTGCCCACCAACTGCATGGCCCTGTGGGCTGCATACATGCAGGTGAGGATACCGACGCTACACACACACACACACACACACACACACACACACACACACACACACACACACACACACACACACACACACACACACACACACACACACACACACACACACACCTGTATGTTTTGGACAGTCATACAGTATGAGGTTTCCACCTCAATATGATATGATAATATAGAGTTTGAGACCAGTGGTCTCCCAGTCCCAAATTGAAATTCAATTGGCTGCGGATCCCCATTTGAAAGGGTTTTCTGCCAGGGTCCCCCATAAGAGAACACATGTTAACATGTACAAACGTCTTTCTAAAATAGCAGATCTACAAGCCCACAACGCATTGCATCATGACACGGCTAATGTGCTATGTGAGCTTGTAGATCGGCTATTTTCAAACAGCCCAAAGAAAAAAATAGGGCTTAAGTGTTTAAATTTACAAGTCGGTAACTCTGACAGTATACAAATGGAATGGACCGTAACAGGTCCATTTGGTTCCATTTGTATACTTTCTGAGTTAAGGGGAGACCTTGAAATGTAAACGTTTGAGGCCATTAGTGTAAAACAGTGGTTTTCAACCAGTAGTCCGGGGACCAGTGTTGTTGAAAAAATGTGACTAAACTAAGTGAAAACTATTCAAGAGACTATGACTAAAACTAAAATCAAAATCTGCTGCCAAAAACAACACTGCCGGGGACCACCAGTGGTCCTTGATTCCCCACCTAAATGATGGAGAGTTGGTAACCAAATGGACCCTTTGGGCCCTATTTTGTGTGTCTTAAGTACCAGGTCTTATTACTTAACTTAAGACCTGGAGGCGTGGTCAATGCCATTTGGCTATTCTGAGTGGCCAAACATCATTGACCATGCCTCCAGGTCTTAAGTTAAGTCATAAGACCTGGTTACTTAAGACACACAAAATAGGGCCCTTTAACTCTTGAGAGCATAAAATGAAACCACACTCTCAAGAGTTAAATTATCATTAACCCATTCTGGGCGGGAACCCCTCTTGGTGTTTCAAGCATTCTGTTCTACTTTAGCTATTGAAAAATAGCAGATCTACAAGCTTGTAGGTCTGCTATTTTTGAAAAGTCGTGAAAATCTGGCGCAAATCTTTGAATATATATTTCAGAGCGAACATTTTTAACTAAAATATTGGCTTCTGGGGGGTCCCTGAAACTACATATTTTGAGATGGGGGTCCGTGGCCCAATAGAGATAATTCTGGGGGTCCTTGACATGAAAAAGGTTGAGGACCACTGACATAGAAACATGGGCTTTACAGAAAAATGTTAGGATTTAGAAGGCAATTTTAGAACCTGATCTCAGGTCAAAATGGGTTAAACATCTGCATTAATGTACAAGAAGTCTACACAATTAGAGAATGTAGAATAGTTATTTTGATCAACGTTTGCCTGTTATCTCTCATAATGGTACCAACATCAATAGAGCATGGATTTGTGGACCAATTGTATCCAACGACAATGTTCAACATGTGAGGCTAAATCGCATCACATGGCTCAAATTCCGACTAAATAATGGGTCTTGGTGTGAAAAGGGTTGAAAAAAACGACAGGATAATTAAAAAAATGACCGTCCTTCCTCCCGTCCGTCACTGTCCAGGTGCGGCAGCACAACGAGCTGGGCATCTACCTGATGAACCTGTCGGTGGCCGACCTCCTCTACATCACCACGCTGCCGCTGTGGATCGACTACTTCATGCAGCGCGACGACTGGAGCCACGGCCAGGAGAGCTGCAAGCTGTTCGGCTTCATCTTCTACACCAACATCTACGTCAGCATCGCATTCCTCTGCTGCATATCTCTAGACAGATACCTCGCCGTGGCTCACCCGCTGCGCTTTGCCAAGGTCCGCAGAGTCAGGACAGGTACAAGATATGATGAGATGATGCGATGAGATGAGATGAGACGAGATGAGACGAGATTGCATGCGAGGTTGTTGTAATTATGACATGAAAGCAACAAGGAATTTGTCTCTGCGAGGTTGCGGCACTGAATAATGACACGAAATATTTATGTAAGTGTAGGTTAGTGATATAATTCCAAACTGCATATATATTTACACATATCGTTGCTGTCGGGCAGAAATCTCCATATTTTATTATTGTTGTTGTTTTTTTTGTTGTTTCGTAAATTAATGTCCTACTTCCTACAGAAGCATCAAAAGTAGCAGATCTACAAGCTCGAAATGCGGTACAAAGCGACACATTTTGAACTTGTAGATCTGCTACATTGCTGTTTGAATCCTGAAAAGTAGATCATTTGAACATAATGAGGTTTGCACCCGACAGAGATGATATCAGCCTGATAACCTAGAATAAGGGGGTTGTAATGGATCGTTTCTCCAAAGCTGATACCAAGAACTGTATGTTAATATAGGCTACATTATACAACCTCAATTTTCTTTAACCTTTTACAACCTTTTACAATAATAAAAATTATTTGCAGGACGATACAGGAGCAGATTTATTTAAGAAGCAACATTTCGGTTACTTATGACAGGTCATCAACCGTTTACATTTTATATATATATTTGTATTATTATTTCTTTTTTTTTCAAAGGAGACCAACTAAGGATGTAAGTCAATCCTGTGTACTCAAAAGCAATGGCTTGATTGATATTTCCAGTATGATATTCAGACATGGGACTAACCCAAAGTCCTACAAGTGCAACACACTCTAGTGACAAGTCTTACTCTAGTGACGAGTTGGTGCAACACTCTAGTTTATTTATATACCTTTATTGAAAGGATAAACCCCTTGAGATGTCACATCTCATTTTAGAGGGGGTCCTCAACACAAATGAACAGTACATACAATACATACGGTACAACAACAGTACGTCCATATATACACACAAAACAAAACAGAACAAAACAAAAGCTCTCCCAAAGATAGCCACTCCCATCCCACCAATTCAACCCATAAATAGCAGAGTTCTTGTGGAAAAAACTGCATACTCAAAGCACAATAGAACCATGAAAATGAGCAGAGTACATACATGCGGTACCAATAAGAAAATATAATAATAATAAGCAGAGCTAATAATAATAAGCAGAGTATACATGCATGTAGGAGAAAGAGGCAGCACATAGTTTGTTGTGAGAAGACAATGCAGCCCAAGAGAGATTAACGAGATTAGAAGCATGAGCACTGTGTTGAAAGATGAGTAAAAAACGATTCTTTAAATACATTGAAAGAGGTGATGGATCAACATTGAAGCAACATTTCGGTTACTTATGACAGGTCATCAACCTTTTACATTTTATATATTTGTATTATTATTTCTTTTTTTTCAAAGGAGACCAACTAAGGATGTAAGTCAATCCTGTGTACTCAAAATCAATGGCTTGATTGATATTTCTAGTATGATATTCAGACATGGGACTAACCCAAAGTCCTACAAGTGCAACACACTCTAGTGACAAGTCATACTCTAGTGACGAGTTGGTGCAACACTCTAGTTTATTTATATACCTTTATTGAAAGGATAAACCCCTTGTTGAAAGATGAGTAAAAAACGATTCTTTAAATACATTGAAAGAGGTGATGGATCTAAGTGAACTTGGTAATTCGTTCCAATCAGATGGTGCTTTAAATTTGAAATAGTGACGAGTTGGTGCGACATCTATTCCCTGGCCCTGTCACCACATTTCCTGACACTGTCACAATATTTTCCTGACCCTGTCATACAATGTTTCAATGCTCCCGGTAGTCCCACCCACACTGGAATGCAGAAGTGCCTTTCTCACTAGTCCCAACTCTTAGGTTGCCACTAGAGCACTGCATCGGGATTAGGCGGCCACAAACATCGTGTGTCCCGCAAAATTCCACACTGTCCCACAATGAGATGGATATAGCCCACCTGAGGCAAGTGTGGTTGTGCTTTATTTTAGCTTGACACGGACACGTTTATCTAAAATTTAGATAAATTCTAAATGTATCTAAATGCAGGGAATGTAATTTCAGGTGCAGGTATGTGCATAATGCATCTATTTAATAACCTACTGTCAATCAGTAAATCTAGCCGAGCCCAATGTGTCACTGTCCGTGGTGCTTTAATTCAATTCTATTTCAATTCAATTCAATTGTATTAAAGTGTCAAATCACAACAAGTTGTCTCAAGACAAGTCTATAATAGCGACAAAGCTCTGTTTGTCTTTGCTAACCGACAGAGATCCCACCCAGAGCAAGCAACATTGCAACAGTGGTAACGAAAAACTCCCCCTTGAGGAAGAAACGTCAAGCAGAACCCGACTCTAGGGTGGGCGGCTATCTGCCTCGACCGTGTAATGCTGTCTCTGTGACTGTGTCTGTCTCTGTGTCTCTCACGCGTCCGCTCTCTCTCTCAATCTGCATTGTTTGTTTGTTTTGTTTTTGGGTCCCAAAGGAAATATTACAGGATTTTGCAGTACTAGTAGACAGTAAAATTGAGGGATTATGTAGGACTAACTTGCACTTGCACTTGTGGCGGTGGGAGCGGAAGGCCAAAATGAACTGGGGACTGTCAGAAATGAAAACATTGCGGGTGCAGGCTCTCCCTTACCCTCGTTTGAGCCAATTACAAGCCGTTTCAGGTGAAGTCTTCCCCAGCCATCCTGGGAAACACAAAATCCCGTGCAGTGCACTGGCAATTTCCTGTGGCAAAATGTCGTTGGGGGAGTTTCACTTGCGAATAGCTTGCTGTTTTTAGTAATTTATTTTAGCTGTGAACGAGGACCCAGATTTGGGTCGTCCACCACCAAACTCACACAAACCCACTTCATGTACAGTATGTCGCGCAGAAAGTATACACTATGCATTCTAACCCAGATCTCCTCTCCTCTCCTCCAGCCGTCATCATCAGTGCGATGGTATGGATCATTGAGATCGTTGCCAACTCCGCCCCACTCTTCCACAACGAGCTCTTCCAGGACCGCTTTAATCACACCTTCTGCTTTGAGAAGTACCCCATGCAGGAGTGGGTGGCCGGGATGAACCTGTACAGGACGTTCTTCGGCTTCCTGGCCCCCTGGACAGCCATGCTGGTGGCGTACCGGGGCATACTGGCCGCGGTGCGCTGCAACGCCGCCACGGAGCAGCAGGAGAAGGCCAAAATCAAGCGGCTAGCGCTCAGCCTCATCCTGATCGTGCTGCTCTGCTTCGGCCCGTACCACGTGCTCCTGCTCTGGCGGAGCGTGCTCTTCCTGAACAAGCCGTGCGACTGCGGCGCGGAGGAGAAACTCTTCGCGGCGTATCACGTCTCGCTGGCGCTCACCAGCCTCAACTGCGTGGCCGACCCCATCCTGTACTGCTTCGTCAACGAGGGCGCCAGGCACGACGTGGGCCGGGCGCTCTCGGCGCTGCTGACTTCCGCCTGCCGCCGCGGCTGCTCCTCGTCCACCGCCGCCTCGTCGTCGCACGCCGACATCCTCAACGGCGGCTCGGTCACCATGGAGACGCCGCTGTCGACCAAGAAGCACCAGTGTGTGTACGGCGACGGAGGGAAGACGAGCAATTACAAGACTGAGCTGGTGGCTCTGAAGGAGGAGTGTCTACAGATGACCATCCTCAGCGTGAAGACGTGACCTGGCTTGAGGACTGCATAGCTATACTGGGTACGGTGATGGCACTGATGTGGCCATGCAGGACTAGGGGGGGCGTCCAGATCCTGTGTACAGGCAGCTCAGTGTGCAGAGATCGGGGTTCATCCACCCTGGGGCCAGCCATGTTAATAAGATATGACACTCAAGGCGCTGTGTAGTGCATTGGGTAGTAGCATTGGTGAGGTGGGACATGTTATCCAGTCACAGAATTTGAAAGAAGAATGGGAGTTATAAAACACAACTCTGCACTGAGAAGACAGTTATTATGATGCCTTGCTGCCGTACACAGTGGGGCTGTCACACATCCTGCTGTAACAGGAGACAACAACAATGGATGGGATCACGTTCCTATTCATATTCATATTGCACGACTGCATTGTCAGTGGCTAGGTATCGCTATGATCCTCTAGGAACACAAGAATTCTCACTTGAATTAATTGCCTTTGAGGATTGGCCACAGGTATAGAGTCTGGAATATGTGACAGAAATGGAACATGTGGCTGGTCAAACCCTCATTGTAACTACCCGAAAAAAGATGACACTTCATCCTTGTTTTTTCCTTTCTTCTTTTATTGAGGGAAAGATAAAACCCTGTGAAGTACCTCAGCTATTAGACTAGGATAGCTAGAAAAGAATGGTAGAGTAAAAGTGTCCCTTGAGCCCTGTATTTCATTGTAACCCAGAGACCACATAACGTTGAGACATTGTCCAGCATGAGGAGACAATACTGTATACTTCACTACATCACAGTCAATTGGAGAAAATCCCAGGAATCATTGTCATAATAATATGGTGAATATTTCATTTTGGAATGAAACTCTATACCCTATACATGTTTGATGCACACCTCAGGGCCAGTGAGGATCAGTGACAACAAACAGCACTGCATTCTAAATGTGGCAGCAATCGTTACACAGTACAATCCAATGCTACTCTCAGCGAAGTTATTTAATGTGTAGAGCGAAAACAGAAAAGTCACTGGTGTAGAGCCCTTAGGCAATCTGGTCAGTTAGGTTTAAGTGGTTGTGTGTGTTGATAATGCCAATTTGGCTTCATTTCTACACTCTCTGAGTTACAAATTGATAACACAGGATTTGACTGTGTACAGATATTAATTTATTTAATATGACAGAGATGTCTTCTATTTAGAGCTGGCCACTGCGTTCGTATTTCAACTTCCATGAATTGTGATAACAGAACTTCCAGCGTTGCAGAGCTCTGCAGGCTCTCATCTACGAAGGGTCTTATACTGTTACCTGTTTACATTCCACTATCAGACAGATGCCTTCTAACTTAAACTATTGGAATCTCTAGTGGGTCTTGCCATTTTTACATGTTTGGTTATTTGTCTTCACTATACACTTGCCACAGTGTGGCGAAGAATTGTTCTCATTTTAACCTAAAAAAAAAAGTCATGTCAAATCCGGTTCCACTGAGATCTTAATGCCTGTTTCTTAATGCATGTACTAAGTGAGTAAGTGACATAAAAAGGTTACTTTAGGTCAACCGAAGAACAGATTCTATGAATTTCAACAACTGGCATGTATGAAATATACTGTACTGTACTGTACTGTAACAATCCAGACTGTAAATTGTGACCATTTTATCATCCAAGGGTTTAAATCCCTGAATCATTTTGTAATGTGCCACTTTTCTTTTGTTTCAAATAGAGGAGATCTCATTGGCAATTACAAGCTGATAACGCGTCGCTTCGGGACACGTTTCGAGCTTGTGGATCAGCTACTTTTGATGCTTTTGTGCGACGCTGTAGTATGATCACGTAGGGTGTTAATTTACAGAAAGAAATACTATAAAAAAATATATATATATGGAGATAAGAGATTTCTGCCTGACATCCTAAAACCAAAGCCAGTGAGTGCTGGGACTGCACAGTGGGACAGTAGATGTGCAACAGCATGGTGAAGCCATTTTGGCAGTTGTATATTGTTGCTATTGTTGAAACCTCCTATCTCCATATTCAAACTTTTTGTGTTTTTTTCTCCATGAATTTAACGTCCTACTTGATCATACACAAAAGCATCAAAAGCAGCAGATCCGCAAGTGCGAAACACAGTGCGAATCGACTTGTTTTGAGCTTGTCGGTCTTCTACTTTTGAATTTGAATACTGAAAAGTAACAGTTTTGTACATATGAGGTTTCCATCTGGCCGACAGAGACAATATAAAGTACAGCGTGTCTTTCTGACGGTTACTGTACATGCCATGGTAACTTATGCTCTAGGTGTTTTGAAACAAAAAAAATAAACACACACTGTGTCGGAAGAAATCTTTCCAATAAGGAAAAAAAGGAGTGTTTGTTATCTCATTGAGAGCCATTTATATTTTTTAAATAGTCGTTTGTAGAAAAGTGTCCTTTTGCACACCTACAGAGGCAGGTGCGTCGGAGCTGGCAACCAGTGCGAATAATGAGAGAACGGAGGTCCCGCAGACTGTCCTCACTTTAACAGTAGTTTATTAGGCTACTGAGAGTTACAACGTTTCGGTCTCACAACCTTCATCTGTTATCTCACTGAGAGTTATGTTTCGGTCTCAGACCAAACGACTTAAATAGTCGTTTAACCCATTTTGGGCGGGAACCCCTTTTGGTGTTAGCATTATGTTATGCTTTAGCTATTGAAAAATAGCAGATCTACAAGCTCATAGCGCGCCACCAAGTGGCGCGCTACGAGCTTGTAGGTCTGCTATTTTTGAAAAATCAAAGACATTTTTAGAATCTGATCTCAGGTCAAAATGGGTTAAAAAGGTCCTTCTGTCCACTTAATGGACAGGTGCGTATAGAAGTGGACATTCTATGCGTGAGACAGGAAATAATATATCCTGTTCACGGTCTTCACTTATACAGCCAAAATCTGGGTCGTACTGACCTTCATTTTTCCACCCTATTCTGAATCCCAGTGCTCTCATTCCTATACAGTCCAAGCCATTCGCTGCTTTCATCCTCACAGCTTGACAACAAGTGTGCATAGTGAGTTCTGACCAATCCAAGAGTGTGGTTTTAAGGCTGGGAGACACCATGCAGTTTGGGGTCATACAGATGGCCATGTTTTGCAGCAACAAAAAACAATGAATCACCCATGGTAAAAAAATAAATAAAAAAATCATTGACCAATCAGGCCCCTTTTCCACCGGTTGGTTCCCAATGGGAACCGGTTCAGTTCTTTTTGGTTTTTAGTCCATGAGCCAGATCTCCAAAATTGAAATGTTATACCTATATACCATACCTATATTAGATTGTTATTTACCATTGTAAAGTACTTACACGAAGACAATGATTTATTGTATTACACATTTTACATTTTTAAATATGCAAATGAGGCATTATGTAGGAAAATATGCAAAATAATCGAAAATATGAAAAAGCTACTACTGTGGAAGGGTTATCATGTATTCATTTACTTGTATTGATCCTATAAACAATTTAATATATATGTATAGTTTGCCCACCAATTTTGGAGCTCTGGCTCATGGACTATAAACCAAAAAGAACTGAACCGGTTCCCATTGGGAACCAACCGGTGGAAAAGAACTGAACCGGTTCCCATTGGGAACCAACCGGTGGAAAAGAACTGAACCGGTTCCCATTGGGAACCAACCGGTGGAAAAGGGGTCTCAGTGATGTCCCAAAATGTTCTGTGTATCATGTCCTCTGTTATGCGTTCCAGCCTGAGAGAGAGGAGGAGGCATGAGGTTTCATAACATACGATTCTGCAACGATATCCCTGAAATAAATGTAATAAATTATGCATATTAAACAACATATTGAACTGTGTTTACTTAAGATAAGATACGATAAGACCTTTATTGATCCCTTGTGGGAAGTTCAGTCCCCATGGAAAGTTTATACAGTAGCGGTTTAAGGGCATTATGCAACTTACAGTGTTTTGTACACAGAAGGAAGCTGTTGGCAAACTGTATTCAAACTTTGGCTCTGGCTCCGATATATAACACTAATATGACATATCACAATAGTACAATATCCAAAATCACAGACAATATCCTGTATACATGATATCAGTATACTATCATGATATGGATATAATATTGATGCTACTAGACCTGGAGGAAAACTTGACAGAAAAAGACTCGCTCACTGTATGAAAAAAGAAGGAAAACTCCTTAGACCAAGACTTAAAATGTTCCTTTTATTTTATCATTGCTCATAAAGTGCTCTGTGCTCAAAGTGCAATTAAAAAGCAAACGTTTCGGTCCTAAGACCTTCGTCAGTGCTACTAGACCTGTATATGCCTGTCGGGCCGGCCTATGAGAACGATGCAACTTGGGAACCTAACCCGTTGTCATAGCACCCGTTTTAACTATCTGTCTGTGTCCCACATGGAGATCTCTGTATCTGTCTGTCTGCCTGTGTCTTGAAGAGTGACTGTGAAAAGTGGACTGGTTAAGTAATCAATTGGCAGGTGTGGGGTTGCCATGGCAATCAATTGGCTGATGCAGAGGCTGGAAATTGGTTCTGGAGAACCGTGGGTCCGACCGACCGACAGACAGACAGACAGACAGACAGACAGACAGACAGACAGACATACAGACACACACACATACACACACACACACACACATACACACACACACACACACACACACACACACATACAGAGACGTGGCGCATTTATAGTAGGATGGATCTGATTCCGATCATTTGAAAATGACGTGATCGGGCCCGATTTTTGTATTGTTCTAAATTAACTTTTAATCTGTTTAAATCAATGACCTCTTCCATACAGGAAAGGATTCCAAATAAGCCAGCTGGCTTCTTCCTTTCCTTGCATTGTATTTTTGTTCTTCGATATGTTATTGTCTATTTTTTGTACTATGTGCTAAATAAATAAACCTAAACCTAAACGATTTCCGATCACGTGATCGGATCGGGACAACCCTAACTGTAGATACAGCCTGATGGGAAGACATCACAGTCAAAGCAGCACCAAACTGCACATACAGTACAACACTATACATCGTCATAGCTAGTGGCACAAAGGACTGTCCGAGTCCATTTTGTTGAACCTTCACACAATCTCCTCGCTATGCGCAGATTATCACCTCCACCTCCACCACCTACTTGGACTGCCTGTGAGAAAAGGCAACATGGGAATTAACCCAGAATGAAGAAGTCAATTCTAAGAAAAGTGTGTTTCTTGTAAGGCCTCTGGTGGGAAGCTAATTAATAGTTGTCAGCTACATTCTGCTTCTTTTCATCTCCGTTGGTGGGGGGGGGTTGGGTGGGTGTTATGTTCCCCTTGTGTGTGTGTGTGTGTGTGTGTGTGTGTGTGTGTGTGTGTGTGTGTGTGTGTGTGTGTGTGTGTGTGTGTGTGTGTGTGTGTGTGTGTGTGTGTGTGTGTGTGCGTGCGTGCATCTGTCTGTCTGTCTGTCTGTCTGTCCAATAGAGATTAGAAATGTGTCTAATCTTGCTAACACTCGGCTGATCAACGTTATAATTCTTTGTCAATTCTCATGAATAGTTTCCAATGCGTGTTGCCTTCAGCTTTCCGACGTTTACCGACTTGATCGTCCTTCAAGTGGCACTCTATATAATAAAGAATATGATGCTGTAGCGAGCTACTACACACATGTCCAGAAATTCCATAATACGACACGTCATCAAATAATACCTCTATGCGTTATAACATGATAATCACATTGCAAGCGTCCTCTGGCTGAAGTGGCACTGATGGGTGTCTCGGTAGGTTTGATGTGGTGCCAAGCCAAAGTCACATTCACACCCGTCCCATAGGCTATATACCGATGATGAATGGCACCTCAGCTATACAGAATATAGGACACTAGCTTCGTGTGTGTGTGTGTGTGTGTGTGTGTGTGTGTGTGTGTGTGTGTGTGTGTGTGTGTGTGTGTGTGTGTGTGTGTGTGTGTGTGCTCTGTTCTCCAGCTTCACATCCCATTATTATTCTCATTGCACCTTTCTTCAAGGGAGAGCCTTTCTGTCTTGACCTCAGATGTAAATGGACGTACTGCGGGGGAGAGTGTGTGTGTGTGCGCCGTGTGTGGCATGCACACGCACACACACACACACACACACACACACACACACACACGGTATGTTCTTTTTACAACATACATATACATGTGTACCGTACTGTATGTCCTATACATTAATTTACGTTTTCATATACTTTGGTATAAACATGCGCTCTGATGTGTCTGTTCTCATCTCATAATGCATGTGTGCTGTATGCCAGTGTGTGTGCGTAAGTGCAGTGTACTGTACAGTACAGTACGTGTGTATGTACTTGAGAGAAGGACAGGACTCTCTCTCTCTCTCTCTCTCTCTCTCTCTCTCTCTCTCTCTCTCTCTAGGGAACAAAGTCTCTCTCTCTCCCTGTCCGCTTCACTGGTCACCTCTGCTGTAGGACTGTATAGCCTAGAAGCACCACTGCCATTAACACAGCTAACCAGCTAATTAAAGACATTTATTATCATGTCAAGAATCATTAACACCTCAGTCACTTAAAAAGATGGATCTTTTTTTCCATGCACTCTCTTCCCTATGTTGGCAGTTCACATGCAACATTCTATAGGTATGCAGTACAGTAGTGGCAGCGGTGGCCGAACGGATAGCGGCGCGGTCTTGATACCGGAAGGTTCCTAGTTCGAATCAGCCGTCCGACACGTTAAAATTACCACCGTTGAAGTGCCCTTGAACAAGGCATTGAACCACTACGATGAAATGTGTTCTATGAGCAGGGCCTGGCTGGAAACAAGTTCTTGAGCTTAGCCCAGATACCCTGGGTAAATATAGATTTCATTTCATTTCATTTCAGCTGAAAAATGACCACGAACAGTGGAATATTAGTTGCTTGTCCTTGATTTTAGGA
This sequence comes from Electrona antarctica, assembly GCF_951216825.1. Taxonomy (NCBI): domain Eukaryota; kingdom Metazoa; phylum Chordata; class Actinopteri; order Myctophiformes; family Myctophidae; genus Electrona; species Electrona antarctica. The sequence continues at coordinate 39,075,012 of NC_136792.1, read as the reverse complement.
AATCAAAGTTGAAGTTTGATTCGATCCCATTTCTCAAGCAGAAATAATGTCCCTAGCTGAGCACACCGATGTCACCACTTCACCTAGCCTATATTATTGCAATTGACATGTTGGTCAAAAGAGTGGTGGTCAAAAGAGTGGTGGTCTAAAGAGTGGTGGTCAAAAGAGTGGTGGTCTAAAGAAAACTCTTTCCAATCATTTTCCAGCTCCTCCTCAATCCTCAGCAATGCTTCTTTCCTTTCACTTCTCCACTCATCTCCTTTCAATCACCTTCAATCACCTCCTCCTCTCCCTTGATTGGTCAGTGAGGCTGAAGTAATACTAAAGGTCGCCAGATCCCGCCCCACGCACGCACGCACGCACGCACGCACGCACGCACGCACGCACGCACGCACGCACACACACACTGGAATAGGAAGCTATACTATCCAACCACACAGTAACAAATCCCATGATGCCATGGAATAACCAAAGTACATGTGCAATAGCACCTTATGCATGCTCTCTCTCTCGTATATCAGACTATAGAAGGCTCTACCTTCACATTAACAACATGGTGAACATTCTGCAAAAATGTCAGAAAATAGCAGACTCACTCCAGAGCTCAGTGCTATTTTTTGTATATTTTCGTATAGATGGAAATGAAAAGGAGAGGGGCCTAGTATAAACCCCTGATGGACTCTGGGCAAATAGGTTTGCAGTTAAAACACTATGGATCAAAGATGTATAAAGATAGTAGAAGAATATATGTGACCAGATTTGACTGAGAGTCTGCCATCGCACAAATTCCAGCTTTTCACCAGAGGAGAAAACCCTTTTTTTCCCTTTTCTTTTTAATGAGTTAATAACACAGGCAGACTCTTCACATACTAGAGCATGTCTGAAATAAGTGACAGAGCTGAAATCGACATGTAAATATGAAATAAATGCTTAAACATGTAGCTAGGTGTAATGTTAGAGTCCACATAAGTGAACCTTTCAAGCCTGTTTTCTCAACTCGCTGTTTTCTGCAAGACATTAGTCTATAAGCCATATCTCTGAAAAATTCAAATTTAGTCACATATATTGTAGACTATATTTTCAATAAAGAAGGTAATTTACTCAAAACACGTATGTATGAGAATTTGCACACCAAACGTACCAACACAAGAAGAAGAAGAAGAAGAAGAAGAAGAAGAAGAAGAAAGATAAAACCATTCAGAATAGTTGACAACAGTGACTTACAGTAAACAGACGGATATGTGAGGTTTTTGTCCTGAGAGTAATGACATCCTATATATTGTAGAGGTTTCTGGGTTATGTGGGGGTTGGTGACTTAGTTCCTCTGCCAGGATGGAAATACGTCTGAATGGGTAACTAATTTGATTATACGTCTTAAAATGGATTGTAGAAGGAGGAATAAACAAATCGTGTTTACAGTCAAAACTTGATTTCCTTTGACACAAAGTAAAGGCCAAAAGGCCAAAACGTTTTAATTAAAAATGAATATATTTGAAACCAACAATACTCAGTGGTCAACCTCCTTTGTGCCAATGTGGCACCGGTGCCCTTTTACAAGCTTGCGTCGTGATGTGATGCATTGTGAGCTATTCATATTCAATATTCAGGAACGTGGTATGCCATATATGTGTGCGTTCAACACGGCTTGCATAATACGAAAGGGCGCAGAGCGAGGCCAAATTCTGTATTACCGCATGGATTTAGTAATATTATTTGACTTGCTTGATAGACGCCAGAGAGAGAGAGAGAGAACCCAGGTGTAATTGGTATGCGCTGAGTCTTTTTAGGTCTCAAGGGGCATAATAGCAGATAGAGCAAAGCGCCCTTAATTAACATTCCCCCAATGCTAAAATATGCTGGAAAGTGGTAAGCCATATGTTCAGCGCGACTTGCATAATACGGAGGGTGCATAAAGTGGTCGCGGTTTGAGCTTATTAGAGGATACCACCTGATTTTAAGAGGTTCTAAATGGCAACCACAGTCTCCTATTGAGCAGTCACCCATTCCTAAAATGATATAGGAATATAGGAATATAGGAATACGACAAAAACGTCTCCATGAATTCTAGGCTTTATTGCGTGCATTTCATTTTTTGAGTGAACTACTCCTTTAAAGAAACAAACTATACCAACTAAAATTGAGCAGAAGAAAAAGGAGAGCGAGCACGAAAGCGTTGTAAATCGTTATTCATTATTACGACCCCGACACAACTTTTTGAAAACACTGTCACAATAACTAATAGGTTCTGGGTTCAGAATCATATTACACTGAAGAGGTCAGCGCTCTTGAAAGAAAACAAAGTGACTATAAATAATTCATGTGATGCGAGGCCTATATTTATGCTCCTTGGTTTGAGGGTCAGAACATTTGAATAATCTACTAGAAATTCACAGCCACGCATGATAATTACATTCACTTATACATTTTAAACTATTATACAATCATTTCAAATGCAGCACCTTTTTGTTTATATACAACATTAAACGGTTGCCATGTGATGATGGGGTGCATATAATGTAGGCTACCACATTTAACATCAGCTATGATTTAAAAAATAAAAAATAAAGAAACACTTAATATTGACTATAGCAGGTTGAAGATATGAAATCATGATAGTAGGCTATACCACATGCATGCATGGGAAAATGGAAATACTACAGTAAAGTAAAGAAAATACATCACAATTGTACTTAAGTACAGTACTAGAGTAAATGTAGGGCTACTTAGTTACATTACAGTTTACACCACACTGACTATATGTGTAAGAGGTACATTATACTTCGGCTATAGATGGTGTGGGGTGAATGCACCGCTGTAGCAAGGAAGGCAGATGGAGCTCTGTGTGTGTGTGTGCACTGTGCATGCATGCGTACGTGTGTGCGTGCGTGCGTGACTGCGTGGGCAGGCCACCTAGTTGCCAATGACTTTGTCCTATTTAAAAGCTTCAGCAGCTCCACAGCCTGAGGCTATACAACCTGTTCTTTAAACAAGTGTCAGAAGGCCATCTTATGGTGAGGTTTCTTATTGCTCACACAGACCGCCTCTGTTTGTTTAGCAGATGATAAATGGCGTCTCCTTTGAACCCCGGCGACCTCCCGCCAGGCACCTTAATGGCCTCTGGGTTTGTTTTAGTCTCGTCATGTGTGCCAGCAGGTGCATTGTGTGCCGCACAGGGAAATGGTTGCGTTGCCACACAATAATGAGCTGTTGCAAGTGCAAGTTCATACACAGTAAAATGCTCAGTGTTGATTTAACACCTTGAGGGCTCGGGCCTATTTAATCCATTAATAAAATGTGCCCATCATTTATAGCGCCCGGACCACGTTGTTGTGAATGTCTGTGTAGCAGCTAACAATAGCCACCACTCTAGAGTCGATCGACAACAACGGGAGGTAAGAATAAATCTATCGCGACTAACGACTGGACCGCGGAGCGCCGTCTAACAGGATCTTTTTTCATAATTAGATGGGATGATTTAGATCGCGAGTTATGAACGTTTTAAGATTTTCGTTCGTCGTCCGCTAAACAGGCAGGGAACATTTTCGATGCGGTGTCACTGTTGTGCAACACCGAGGATTGGGCAACAAGCGCTCCTAGACTGTGGAGCGATGCGACCGGTTTTGATATCATTAATCTCCGTCGTTTTTATCAATCTCCGTCTCGGGCAACTGACCGTGCACTTGAACTTGACGGTGATCTCCGTCTGGGGCCCTTAAACTTTAACCAGTGGTGAAAACTGGAAAAAGTCCTCAAATTAAGTCAAAGTATTAATACTGCAATATAGAAATACTCCGTTAAGTAAAAGTTCGAATTCAAAATTGACTTGAGTAAAAGTACAAAGGTATTGGTATCAAAACAGCGGCGCCGACTATGTGGGTGCGTCGGTTCTTGAGCACCCATGAAGATAATAGGAACACAAATTAGCACCCCTGAGCTTCCCTCGCCCATGACTGTCGTTTTGTCACGTAGGGGGGCTGGGGCCACTGGGGGGTGGGCGTTGCCCGGCCCTGTCCCCTTTTAAGAGCCCATCTTTACCGAAACAAAGAAACATTCCCCGCCGATTCGACACTGGAGGTGCTCCTCCACACGTCTTCCAAACACCCGAGGACATGTACCGACAGCAATACTTTGACATGGACATGGAATCATCATCCCTGAACTGCAGATTGCTTCGGTGTACAAACACATGCAAGATGCAGAGGGCTTTCTTGTCGGGAAGGGCGACTGCAAAAGCATAGTGCAGTTCTATGGGAATGATTTTGACAGTGTCACGCTGACAGCCTGACACTGCATCAGAAAACAGAAACCGTTTTGAACATAGGTTTCTGCCTGACAGCAACGAGTGTTTGTACTATAGCCGTGGTTTTCAACCCTTTTCATATCAAGGCCCATTATTTATTCCGCATTTGAGCCACAGACCACCATTTGATGACATTTAGCCTCATACACACAAAACTAAAAGATAAGTGCATTTCCATGCTGTATTGTTGGTACCATAGGTGTCAAGGGTGACGTCACAGGCGACGATGCCTCAGATCCATCCTGAGAATCTCATGGAGAGACCACATCACCAATGAGGAGGTGATGAGAAGGGCAGGGGTAGCACCACTGTCTGTCATCGTCGATGAAAGGAGAAGGAGAATGGCTGGGCACGTACTCCGACTGCCAAGAGAGAGACCGGCAAGTGTGGCAATGGACTGGATGCCAGAAGGTGGAAATAGGAAGAGAGGGAGGCCAAAGAAGACATGGCGACAGACAGCTAAGGAAGACCTATGTGAGATGGGTGTCAGCTGGCACGGAGCAAGAAGGGTCGCCAGAGACCGGAGTAAATGGAGAGGACTCGTCGCCCAATGTTCCAATAGGAACGGGAGGAACTAAGTCTAAGTAAGTAAGTCATCTTCTCTTCTATAAGGTGCTTCGCACCAGAATCTCTCTTCGATGGATTAAGTTATTATATCTGTGATTATATCAGTACTTTAAGTTGCTCTTTAAAGTCGCCCTACCAAATCCTTTCCAAATCCTTTTCAGTCTAAAAATCTATTCGGCTAGCTTCAGTCAAGACCCGAGTTTTAACAAAGTTAAAGATTTGACTAAGGTCAGCACCCCCTAGCGCTTGTGACCTGAACGATTATCAACCCTAACAGCTTTAATCCATCCAGCATTGGTCGCAGCGGGGGGTTGATGGAGCTGAACGCCAAAAGAACCGAGGTAATGCCAACCACCCCCTCTATCAAAGACGAACCCAAAGAAACGCTGTCGCTGGCCAGCATGGCCAGAGATAACAGGCCAGCGTTGATCAAAATAACAATTCTTCTACATTCTACATTCTTGTAAATTAAGTCTAATTTACAAGAAGTCTAATTGTGTAGACTTCTTGTAAATTAACTTAAGTAATGCAGATGTTTAACAATAATGTAACTCTTGAGAGTGTAAAATTAATTTTATTTTTACGCTCTCAAGAGTTAAAGATCTAACAATGGTCCATTTGGTTACCAACTCTCCATCATTTAGCTGGGGACCACCTGGAACCCCATCAGGGACCACTGATGGACCCCGGCCCGGACCACCACACACACACACACACACACACACACACACACACACACACACAGATTTTTGAGGTCCTTTGCGCAAAGAAGTTTGAGAACTACTGATTTAGAAGGCATTTGCGGGATATGCCTCAGGTCTTAATGGGTTAATAAAGTGTCCACTATCCTCAGTAACCCAGGTGACATGTCCCTGCGCTGCTATTGTCCGCCATAAATCTCATTGGTTGGCTCTGACTCAGAGATGAAACCAGGATGTCGGCCTTGAGGCGTAAAGGCCGGCCCATGTCCTGTGGGTGGCGGCCCGCGGCTGAGGGTCAGCGTCCGTCGTGATGGATGGTGACTGGCGAGTCCAGCTGTGTATCTTTATGATGGGGTCAGCAGACTCAGAGAGGACAGATCTGACAGGGACGTATGACAAGACAGCAAGGGTCAAACCAAAGCAAAGGGACGAACTTGGACCCGGAGATACGGCTGAGTGCAGTGTTGACATTGGGGCCGGGCCTGCATGGGTCCACAGGGAAACTTGAAAGACGGTGAATGCATGTTCAAATCAGATGCACACATGTTTTGCACTGAAGGGAAAGTAAGGAATTGTGGGAGAAAGATGAAAAGAATAAACCAAAAAAAGTCAAAGTTCAGAAGTCATTTGGTTCCCTTCTGTTTTCACAGACACAAAAACAGTGAACCACACATAATAAATACAAATCTTAAGTTGCTCATATCCAGCAAAACTGAAAATTATTAATGTAATTATTTATTAATGTAAATATTTATTTGTTTCTTTTTTTGTCCTATTTGGATTTTTATTTGTACTCCCGTTTGTACCTTCTTTTAAAACAAGAATGAAACGCTATCATTAACTGCCAGGTCAAACAAGCGCTCTCCATTGTGCATCTGTCCCTATTTCTTTTTTTTCTTTTTTTTTTTCCTATTATTTTGTTTTCTTTTTTTAACGTGTATTTCTCTGTGACAACCTCGCGGCCGTTGTTTGCGTTCGTTTCCGACGTGTTTTTTTTGTTCAATCAATGCGTTTTGTTTTGTAACTCAGTTAGCTCATAACATTAGCCGCTGTAGAGTTATACTGCGGCGTTGCAGGGTCTGGGTTAACACTTCCGCATTGCGGCCTTTCAGGACTTAGGAGGCACTCCCATTGGCTTAGGCGGCGTTTCAGATTATGGGTTCAAAAAGAGAATTTTATCTCTGCTGAAAAAAAAGAATTAAACAACCATCTTTTTGGAAAGCTGTTGTCTTCCTTATTATGTTATTTCCCTCAACCTAGACGGGGGTCGTAACACACCTCTACAGTGTCATCACCTGCAGTGATACACACAAGGTAATGTCGTTGAAACCCCTATTTTAAATGAATGCCCTACTTCGTCCAACTTGTCACAAAAGTAGCAAAAATATAGTATGTACAAGTTCACAACGCGTGTGAGCTTGTACATCGTCATCTTCTGTTTTTGAGTTTTGAATCCTGGAAAATAAGATTTGGACATATATGAGGTTTCCCCTGAAACACAACACCCTCTGCCCTGGCTGTGAATCTCTGTTTATACAGTACAAGATCTGACAAGAGTGCTAACATCTACCCCCTCAACCCCCCATCCCCCCTCACAATAGACCACAGGCCACGTGGTCCGTCCGTCCGTACATACATACATACATACATACATACATACATACATACATACATACATACATACATACATACATACATACATACATACATACACACACACACACACACACACACACACACACACACACACACACACACACACACACACACTACACACACACACATGTGTGTGCGCGAGTGTGCGTATTCGCGTAAACGCGCGCTGAAAAGCCTGGTGTAGCTCGGCCGACAATGATGCATCCGACTGCAAAAGCTACAAAGCTACAAAAAAGATGGGCTGGCTACTTCAGCTACAAATAGGCAAAGCTACAAATACGCTGTCTATCTTTTGCATCTGCCCGTGTGAATGCAGCATTATAATTGCCATTTACTCAAGTCTTAGTAAAATAGTAAAATAATTGGGGATATGGCAGTGATGACATGTAATCAAACATGACAATCAGTCATCAGTTTCAGATAATCACTAAAGGTTGAAGGGGTATTTCAACCTTTAGTGAAAACATGTCTCTTGTGTGCACCCCAGACAACCCAAACTCAACATGTTTGAGACTCATCGAAAAACACACTTCCCTGGTTGTGGTGACTGAAATTATTGTTCTTTTGATGAAAGAGGAGCATCCCAAAATAGGAATCACATGTTGAGAAGCACACTTCCAAAAGCTTTTTCACGTCTGTCCAGAGGGGGCATGCACCACAAACATGAAAAGTTGCACCATCTGTATAAATCGTGTCCTGATGGCAACCAGCCTGGTGGAGATCTGTGCTCTGAGGAGTGCACTTTTCTAGTTGACCTTTTGTGTCTGTCTTTGTTGACTTGGCTTATAATGTTACCCATGTACACATTACCCCCAAATCCCTTGTGTATCTCAATGCTATATGCACTAAGCCTGCCTGTATGTGTGCTCTGAAATGGAAACAGGCAGACATTTTATAAAAGATATATTTTATAATTAATGTTCTGTTGCTCACTGACAAGCTCTACAAATCCATTGGAAGGTATGTGCCTTGCTCAAGGGCATTTCTGTTGAAGATGAGAGTAGAGAGATCTATTCCTGCAGCCAGGTCAGGGATTTGAAACAACAACCTTAAAGACCTCATAGAGATGATTATGTTTCATGTGCATATTATGTGCAACTCGACCCCGCTGCATTACAGCCAGGAACCAACAACTTTGGCCTACTTGGTTGCAAGCAGTGGTGGAAAACGTACTCACATATTTTACTTAAGTAAAAGTATCAAAGCGGCAATGTAGAAATACTCTGTTACATGTAAAAGTCCAGAATTAAAAATGTACTTGAGTAAAAAGGTGCCTGAAGAAGGTCAACAGACCGAAAGCTTGCAAAAAGAAGTGTGCACAGATTTGAGTGTGTGGGGCCTCGATCCTTCGTTTTATCATATCTAAACTTTTGTGAGTGCAGCATAAGTAACTAAGTATATCGGCAGATGAGCGGTGGCTTTTTCACTTGAGTAAATGTACAAAAGTATTGCTATCAAAATGTACTTAAAGTGCCTAAAGTAGAAAGTACTCATTATGCAGAATGTCCCATTTCACAACTTTTCAAATGTAGTGTACATATACAGTACTTTAGTTTACATCACTGGTTACAAGTGGATTCTGGAGGAACGCATTCACCACCAGTAGGAATGGATAGAACTGGAGAATTTCAGAAGTAAACAATATTGGCTTGTAAAACAAATAGCCTCAATCAACTGCAGGCCTGCAACCATAAGGACGAGCCAAAAATCTCATCCTTCTTCAGTGTTTACAAACAATGTTACACTTTTCTCCCTTTTTTGTCCAGCAGGGATTCCAGCGATACTGATCCATGGATCTCATTTGGTTTGTTTTCTTTGCAGGATTATCTGACTATTAAAACAATAATCATTCTTATTTTCAGACACTGATATAATTATATCGTTTGCCGTTTGACCAAGAAAGGTTATACTATCTCATGTTTCTGACTGTGTTGGCTTTCCAGGCAACACAATTTGATACAGCCGATCAATATTTTGTCCAGTGTGCTGTGATGTTTTGAGGAAAATGCTACAGTATAGAAATAATAATAACAATTACAATTATGTTGTCAGTATTACTGAAAAGGAACTCTAAACAACACCTTGCCATTATTCCCCATTTATAACTTTGCTAAAAATGGGGAATATATTATAGTTTATTTTCCTTGGAAACTATTTATTTTATAGTGTAGTTATAAATGTTGAATGCATGAAGAGATTTACATTTAGTCCATGTAGTCTCGTGCCACAGTTGTTTTCTAAATACCAAGGACATTTCCTCTGCATTTATTGTGCTTTGTGAGGAGAGTCAAGCCAGAAGCTTATAAATGTGTGTAGAATAACGTTCTCTGATAATTAATTTTACTTTTATTTTGCAGGTGAATGCATATAAAATAAAGAGGAATTTAAGAAATGCAATCTCAATGGAATTCCACTATTGGTATTGGTGCAAGGAGCAATTTATAAAACAAATACTTTTGGGCACAAAATACACCAACATAAGAAAAAAGAAAGACAAAAAAGAAAGAAAGAAAGAAACCATAGACTTGTACATTTTATGAACGGTTTTCAATATGCTCATTGTATCCTCAGATAGCTCTCTAGATGCATAGGGGAAATAAGTGTCATCATGTATTGGTAGAACCAATAAGAGGGAACTTTCCCACAGTACCCAGACCCACACTAGTGCTGAACAAACAAACTCAAGAGTGATAAAGAAATATCAGCTGTAGTCCTACTACATGTTTACTGTCCCTCCAAGATGGCTGCCGGATGTCTATTCAGTGATGTGAACAGGGATGGGGAACAAGGGACTAACAGCAATGCGTACTTACTGGAAATAAAAGTAATTGTGATAATAATAATCAGATAATTAGATGCCATTAGAAAAACATGTAGATAGTTAGTTGTGGGACTACATGTTTAAATGGAAATAGTATGTTTTAGTGAGATTATATAATTATAACATCTTGAAATACAATGTAAGAATTATTCATGGCGATATTGATGCTCAAAAGTCTTCATGAATGTTTTAAATATAACTGTCAGAATGAATTAGTTAGAATACTAGTCAAAAGGTGAATACAATCTTACTCTGTCAAATGGTAACTCTGTACTATACTGTAGGCCTACTTCAAATATACAGGTAAACAGAGTATGTTGATCTTTAGATGAGTTCCAACTTCCTACACTAGGCCTACTAAATCTCTATGGCTAATGCTCCAGTTGTGTAAATACCAAACATTGAACAATAGCGCCATCAGCTGTAAATACTGCATATTGACACCTCCCCACTTAATATTAAGCACATGCACAAACCTTACCTAGCATTCCTATTTAGGCCAGTCAATCTAATATTTGACCCAAAATAAATAGTAATCGTTCAAGGTTTTTTATGATCCTTGGGGTCATCCAAATAACATTGCAAATATGAGACGTGTGGGGATAAGATGGCGTACATTTTCCCTTCATTGTCAATGGCATTTAATGTTTGTGTTGCGGATATTTTGTGGGGACAAAAGCTGTATATAGGAGGGGCTAGCACGCCTCAAAAATCACACCCGTGTAAAGTGAGGGGCGCTTCATCATAGTGTACATCATCTCATGAACATGGTTAAATTTATGTCATATTTGGCGGACATTTTACCTAATTTCTCCTTTCATTGTCAATGGCGTGGTCACGTGCACGCATCCGCCTGGGTGACGGGCACGGCAGACTGCTGGGCGAGCGCTGGCGCTTTGTATTGGGGGGTCAGATCAACATATAGAATGAACTCTGAACTGGCCATATATGGAGACGTGATGTCACAAGGCGTTACCATTATGGAGACGTGATGTCATGAGGCTTGACCATATATGGAGGTGTGGGTGACGGAAGGACGGACGGACGGTAGTGGCATGTTTTCATAGTGTGGACCTTGAGAGAATGGTTGAAAAACAGATTTAAACCCTTTATCACTTACTGTTGGGTTATTCAAAAATAGCAGACATACAAGCTTGTAGGCTAGATATGCCACTTTTGAGAAGTACTTGAACATTTTTGAATTGTGATTTTTTTTTTTTATTATTAATTTACACAAACCTTTTCAGATAGAGTTCGCAGCCAATTTGGCCAGGAGTCCTTGGTATACAAAAGTTTCAGAATTACTGCTTTAGCCTATTTTGTTCCACTAGATGGCACCAAGTACACACATGATAAAAAAAACACCAGTGAAAGCAGTGATTGTCAAAAAAAAAACATTGAATTTCAAGAACCTGTGTATATTTAATGAAGACACCAAAAGATACAATATTGTTTTGCATACACTTAAGTTTTAACAGAATACCTCTCCTACATTTCGCAGATTGTGAAGCAATGCTAAATCAAATTTCACTTTCACTGTTAAAGGAACACACTGACTTTTGAGCCAGGGAATTCTGACCATCTTAGTACTGTGGACATGATGCTGTCACACCCCTCACCCCTGTCTCGGGTGAGGGGGTATATGTGACCTTTTGCACTTTTGCAACTCAGTTCAACCATTAATAAGGATGGCAAGGCACGCAGTTAGGCAGAGTTTAACATTATTTACTTTCCCAGAGTGTCATACAGTGTGGCAAAAACAGGGACCAAAAATACCTGTAAAATAGAAAATAAAAATTTCAAAAACAAAACTTTCATGTCAAATGTGAATTAAATAAAGCATTATTACAATATAAAGTAAATCAAGCATTATAAATACAACAATTCAGGCCATCAAAATACTATAACATAAACAGAAATACATTTTAACCATGGTTAACAAAAAAATAAATCAAAACATCACCACATAGATCGATAGCTCTACAGCAGGGGTACCCAAAAGGTAGATCGTGATCTTCCAGTAGATCACAAAGGGTGTGCAGGTAGACGACATGGTCCTAAAACATATATAATTTAAATATAAAAAATATATTTCTGTCACAATTCCACTTGAATTAAGATGACTTGATTGATTGACATCAAAAAGGGCCTGTCAGCTCAAACCCACAATGCAATATACTTTGTTTTCAAGAGTCTTGCACACAAATATCAGTAGCCTTACAAAGTATATTGTCACGTTCCGTGACATGTTTTGTATTTTCATGTGTTTCTTGGTTTTTAGTTATTTGGTGTTTTACTTTACTGTTCTCCTGTGATCTTGTAGTATTGTATTCCATGTTTCTTTTTTCCAGTTAGAGTTTATCTTGCACTGTGTAGCCTACCTTTATTTTGTAGTTTTGTTTTGTGCTTTCCTTTCTGCCCCTGTAGTTCTGTGCCTAACTTGTCTAACCCTGTTATTAGTCTAGTTTTCTCCACCTGTGTGTTGTTTGTCTCTCAGCCAATCCCTGTGTTGGTTTGTTAGTTGTTCACCTGTGTCTAGTCAGTCTTTGTCTATATATATGCCCCAGTGTTTTCAGTTCCTTGTCAGTTCGTTGTCGTATATGATGTGGTCAGTTCCTTGTGTATTTGAGAGGGTTTGACGTGACCTTTCACGAAAAAGGTACACAATGTGTTTTTTGAATACTGGTGGAAAAGAGGAGAGGAGCCATTAGAGGATGTGGATGTATTGTATTTGGGGATGAAGCGACAAAGGGTTGTCACAGTACACATGTACGACCCACATGTGGCCAACAAGGACTATGGATTTCCTGAGCAGGTATGGAGGAGTGTGTCCCAGCCACTGGGTGACGAAGGAGATGGATGAGATGGGGATCTGGACGGGGAGAAGGGAGTTTCCCATGCTATTTAATGCGGATCTAAGTGGGCCTGATGGACTGTCGCACCCCCCCGGCTTTCTTCAACATCGGAGAAGCAAGAGGCTACCTGTTTTATAGGGGGCAGCCTCCCTTCTGCAGGAAGTGCAGGGGGGGGGGGGGCGGACACCGAGCAAGTGCGTGCACGGGTGTAGCGGCACCCAAGGCCTGCCATGCCTGCGGGGCTACGACCCACCTTGTAAGGGCCTGCCCCGTGAGGGGTGGGGCAGGTGGTGGTGGGCTTGGGGGAGATGGGACTGTGGCTGGTAAAGCTGGGACTTCCCATCCGGCTGGGGGTGCAGGCCCGAAGGGGCCGAAGGGCCCGCAGAAGAGGGGAGCGGAGGAGGCCTTGCCAAAGGACTCAGCAGCTGACAGTGGGCAGAAGAAAGGGGCGGGGACTGGCTCCCTGGCGTCTAAGGGGGCAGGGGCCCCGTCACCGTCGCCAGCTGGGAAGAAGGTGAGGGCAGGAGAAGAGGTGGAGAAGGACATGGACTCCCCAGGAAGCGGGGAGGTGATGGCATCTGGCGGGATGGAGGAGGTGATGGCGCTGAGCTTTGACTCGGGCCAGCCCCGAGGCATGTTTGGCCCACCGGTTTTTGAGAATTAAACCTCTTGAACATTCAATTCTCTGCCTGGCCTGGTCGTTCTGCATTTGAGTCCTATACCTCCATGTCCACATCGTGACATATATAGCCTGTATATACCAGTAAGACACCTGAGGGCGAGAAGCGACAGCGTGCACTGGCCATACTGTATATGGAGCGTGTCATGAATCTACAGGGTTTGATGAGGTCAGATCAACATATTGAATGTCAGAACAGGTCAGCTCTATGGAGATCTAAGGGTGGCAGGCTGGCAGCAGTGGCAGTGTCTTGAGTGTACAAACTTCAGTGAGCTCCATATATGGAGATCTAAGGGTGGCAGCAGTGGCAGTGTCTTGAGTGTACAGGGTTTGATGAGGGCCCAGCTAGGGCCGGGCCTTAATTTTCGGGCCTGTTGAGAACTTTAGTTTTCGCCGACTGCCGGGCACGGCTGTACAAATAACTTTGGGGCAGGCCCGTCTAGAGTTTAAATGGACAGGTATCAGTCAAAAGGGAGACATCGAAGATATACCGGTATATCAAATAGATTTTTAAATGTTTACATGGCCATGTTTCACCTTTGTTCTCTGAACTGGTTGATAAAAGTGGTAACTATTACTCCCAGGTGTAACAATTCTTTGGGACAGTCTGCCTTCTCAGTAAAGGGGCAAACCTTTGGAACTCCTTGCCTACGGGTCTAAAACATAGAGACGGATGTGTTCTACAGAGGACTCAAACTATGGTTGAAATGAAATCAACTGTGCTCACATGTAAGTGTCTGACTGTTACTGTTACCTGAGTGATTATGTTTACCTTTGTTTAATAGGTCAATGTAATGGGTATTTTAAGTTTGTTGTAAAATATTATTACTATAGTATATTATTAGCAATTTTTTTTGCAAACGATTGTTTTCTAGTATAGGTTTTTTTTATTTTTTTTGTAAGGCCTAACCAAGGACTGGGGTTGCAAATTAGCCTTGGCTACAGTATGTACAATGCAACGGTTTCATGTTTTTACAACTTGATACATTGTTTTTTGTATTGTCCCTGCTAAATAAATGGAAAAACAATATATATAAAATAAATCACAAGACTTATGTCATAGTGATGTCACGAAACCTGGGCACAATATATGGGGTCTTTCCCCATGTATGGGGATTTTGAGTGACAAAAAACGCAAGGTTTCATAGTTAACTGCTATGACATGCCCAAATTAGGAACCCCATATATCCCTATAATTTATTCCACCAGCTAATCTACTGTAGATTAGAATGTACTGTATATAAATTACTATTCACATCATATGTGTTTCTCCCCCCACTTACAGTGTAGAATTATGCAGTAAATCTAATCTAACAACTAGAGCTCTTCACTTGGGGGTCTCTGGCAACACATCAAATGGGTGCAGGGTAATAACTTAAGTATCAATGTAGGGGTCCTTAATTGACATGAAAACGTTTGATAAACACTAGTGTAATGCTAAAGTAACACAGGAGGAACTGTTACTGATCTTATTACACGTGTGTGTGTCCGTCTGTGTGAGTGTGAGGGACTCGGGAGGGACAGAACCTTGAGAAGTTGATCAATAATGTCAACGTGTCCTTGTACTGCTGAGTGATGCAAATAGATGTAATATGCTCAAGAAGACTGAGGTGACAATTAAATCACTGGGCCAATGTAACTGGCCTCATTTCAACACCATTAAATACTAATGAAACAGATGCCTACATTGTAAATTGTGCATGTGTGCGTGTGTGTGCATGTGTGCGTGTGCATCACATACGCACCAACAATGACGTAGATAGGCCCAGTTCGGCTCGAGCTGCACTATGGGACTACGATCGGCCAGCATGTCCATCTGGCTTCAATGCTTCTTCTCGGTGGCCGGGGCTTGGGCCACAGCTGAAGGGCAGATGTAGTAACAGGAATTGGCCTAATTTCCTTCACATTCTGGTATTGCTCACCAATCCACCCAAAATAAACTTCGGTGAGCACCATGGAGAAAAGAAAAAGAAGATTCCAAACTACTGCTCTGCAAAATTAGGTGACATGTTTGCTTTAGAGCAGAGGTTCCCAGCCACTGGTACTAGTACCACTGGTGGTACTTGAGCCTGTCACGGTACGCTCCTCTGCCCTTGGACTTTGTCTGTGTTTTGGGACTTATTACTTGTATTTGTGTTCTGTATGTTATTTTGTAGTAGTGTTCTGTGATTTCCTGTCTGCCTTGTTTGCTGTCACCTGCCTTGTCTCACCTCCCTGTATTAGTGTAACCCTAGCCACCTGTGTTCTGTTGCCTGTTAGCCTATCCCAGTGTTGATTGTGTGTTTCAGTTCACCTGTGTGTACTTAGTCTTGTCTATATATATGCCCCAATGTTTTCAGTTCCTTGTCAGTTCGTCGTCATGAATGATGTGGTCAGTTCCTTGTGTTTCCCTAGTTAGTTATTCCAAGTCCTAGTTATGTCCTAGTTATTCCAAGTTGTTTCACATGTGTGTTTTTGAGAATTAAAACCACTTGAATTCACTCCTCTGCCTGTGCCTGGTTCGTTCTGCACCTGAGTCCTACACCTCCAGAACCACATCGTGACAGAGCCCCCCTCTGGTGGTACACAGAGCAGTCGCCCAAAAAGGGAGAAAAAAGACAAAAGTGGAATGAAATATTTATATTACTACAGGTAGTTCTTCAGTTCTGACCAAGCAATTGGTTGAAATAGGCTATCCAGCCATGCTGAAATGAGCATGACGGCACACCTAGCTGTTAATAGAAGGTTTTAGAACGAATTAATCACATTAGAAATATCATCAGTTGTGCTGATTAGTGATTAGACTTGTCAGAGCAGCAGCATTATTGGCTTAAGAATGGAACAAAAAGGGCAGGCATACGCTCCTTGTATTAACATTATTGTGGTGGTACTTGGAGAGCCAAATATTTTCTGAAGTGGTACTTCAGTAAAAAAAAAAAGGTTGGGAATGGGAACCAATGCTTTAGAGCACCTCCTCTCATTCTATTTCACCATCCTACTCGTACATGGATACATTTATCTAGAATGACTTCCAATGAGTGCAAATGAAGAGTAACCTCTATGTCCTACAGATCATCCACATTGCAGGCACGCACCGCACGCACACACACACATTTTCGGAAGCAAGGGTAAGGGGAATGGATTTATGTGAAAGCTCATTAAGTGTCTCTCCAATGCTGGAACGGTGGGTTTTCACACAGTCAGCGCCCGGGCATCTGTCCAAGATTACTTTAACACACACACACACACACACACACACACACACACACACACTGGCATAGGAAGCTTCAAGCTACTATCCAACCACACAGTAACAAATCCCATGATGCCATGGAATAACCAAAGTACATGTGCTTGGACAGCTATATTCCATAACACACCTTGGTCTCGGGTTGCTATAGCTGTCCCTTGAAATAAGGAATCCTCACTTATTTGGAAACTTATTTTGGGGGAATCTGTCAATGGCACACATCTTACAAGTTCAATAGGTATGTAAATCTCTTTGCCAAACGTAGCCGACATAATAGCTTGTACATCTGCTATTTTTGGCTAATATTCCACCCAGAATATGGATGCTGGGTCCTTTAAGTGTATAATTAAAACTGTATACTGTGAGATTCTATTGTTTTCTGGACATCCCTTTTTCTTAGAAATATTTGAATTCCAGGTAGTTGTTGTTGTTGTTGTTGTTGTTATAGTTGTTTTGATGAGACTGTCAGAACATAATCATAACACACTTTTGGGTTCTGAGTCTGACCCACATGCATGAGACTCTTTTAGGTTCTGCCACCCTGTCTGTCAAATAATTGATTTCATTATAATACTGTTGGTTTATAAAGCCTTGAATGGTTTTAGGGCCAAAATACATTTCTGATCTTAGGGCACGGTCACACTGTACCTTTATCCTACCTATGAGGGTGGATTCTGCCAATGCATTTCAATGGGAACAGAGCGTTTCCAAAAGTCATGCACTGGAGGGGCTAGCGCCTCTCAAAAACGACAAGGATGATACCTGTAGTTAGGCCTATACTGTATCTTTCTGAAGACAAACCTGTCTAAGCAAGACCAATTTGTATTCAAGTGAAAATGAGTAATACTTACTATGGAGTATGGACAAAATGCTGCTGAGACATGCACACGCGCGCACGCACTCACGCATGCATGCACACACACACAAAATCTAGAATGAACAGAACCATTAATCATGGCTACTAGTCTGAAAAACATGACTTTAAGTCATTCAAAATGAAACATTTCAATGTCACAGTGGAAATAAAGATTGCAATTACATAAGCAGCCCTCTGAGTCATCTGGCCGAGAGGAAGATGCACTTATTCAATTCAACTTCCACAGATGACATTTCTCAGTAGAATCTGCATAGATGAATTTGCACAGCTACATTCAATTAGGAGTCTCAGGGCCAAGTGATTCACATGCCCCCATACACTGACCCTTTAGTTCAGCTCGCAGAAGGATAGGACATGATACATGTTTCTTGTTTCATTTTCAGGCTGACTAACTGACTAATCCAACTTTAATTAAGCAAAATTACATGAGAGGGTGTGCTTTACTTTGATTATTGGCACGACAGATTCGACAGTGATGCGGTCAGGAACGAGACGAGTGTAGTAGCACAGCAGGTAGGCCTAATGTTTAGACTCTAAAGTAGTGGTTCTCAACCAGTGGTCTGGGGACCACCTGTGGTCCTTGATGGGGTTCCAAGTGGTCCCCAATCCCAACTAACTGATGGAGAGTTGGTAACCAAATGGACCAGTGCTGTAGTATTGTTTTTTTCAGAGGGTATACACCATAAGTCCATTACCATGGTACCAACTGGTACCACAACCACATCAATACATAATGGAATTGTGGACAAAATCTTATATTTATAAAATGTATTTATAAAATCTTATAACAATTTTTTTTTTTGAGGGGCGCTAGCCCCTCCTATAGACAGCTTTCTGTGTCTGTGTGTACCTGCACGGAATTGAGAATAAAAATCACACCGATTTGCTCAGACACATATGATGTAAATTCTCCATTCATTGTCAATGAAATGTTTGTGTTAGGACAAGAATCTACAGTACTATAGCTGAATATAGGAGGGGCTCAAAAAGTGAGGGCAGAAAAGCGAAGACGCCAATTGTGATTGGCCGGAATGTGATGATGTATGTGTCTATTTGTATGTCTCTAAATGTTTTGATGAATTGAACAAGGTGGACCCTCTTGTAAACAAGTGTAATGCTTTATTGGGTCGTCCACTCACAGTTAACAGTCTTTGTATTGAGTTGTGCTTGAAATGTACTGTAATTCTGCAAACTGTTAATACATATTTCAATCAATATGATGATTGTGTTTTTTTTGGGGGGGGGGTGTCTGAGAGGCTGCCGCTGTATATCATCAAGGTCCATGCTATATGGCTCAAATGCCGAATAAATAATGGACCTTGATATGAAAAGGGTTGAAATGAATTCACTGCGCTCCATTGCCATTAGACAGCATAGGCTAACGCCGCACCAACGACACTGATCAATCAATACTTGAATCGTTACAATCATTATATTAGGAAAATGAAGTGGATACACATGACATGATGTTCTTTCATTGTCCGAGCAACAGGGGGCGGCAGAAGACCAACATCTGTGGTCAGCACGCTCTCAAACCATGGATAGGCTACTGGCAAACAGAATTAGGCCTAGGAAAAGTCAACTCGTGCCCACTAGACAAGACAAATTGCTGTAGTCTACTATTGGGAATGCAGGTGTGTGTGAGTGGGTCACAGCTGCTAAGAATGGCCTTGTTCTGGAGGGATAGAAAGATCCTTTCAGTATATAAATGTGTTATTTGCTTGAGCTTGACATGAAGCAGGAATTGTTAGAAATAGAAATTGCATGGTGCCTATTGTGGAGTTACGGTACATAAAAGACCAGTATAGCATTGTGGTCTTTATTATATATATATATATATATATATATATATATATATATATATATATATATATATATAAATTATTATTATAATCTAAATTAACTAGTTCATAATAAGAACTTGCAAAATAATAGGAAAAAATTTTTGTTTTTGTTGTGGTTTTGTTTGATTTACTCACCCTTCCTATAAAACCATGTAGCGATACACGCCTGTGTGGGGCTATTGTCCATACCCCAACTCCCAAATACCATGCAGCAAGACTTTGCAGGACAAAATCTGTGAACACAATTTTACTCACATCTGCACATAGCTTCCAACCTAATAAAAACTAAAGAATGTTCGTAGCCTGTGTGCTTTACAGCTTATGGGCTAGCCTACTTCACTTTTTCCATATGCTGCCGCAACTCGCAGATAGCCTAACTGACATCACGCTAGGGCCTGTGCATGGGGGCCGGTAGGCTACTCTCTTTGTTGCCATTATTGTCAAACATTAAGTCTTTTTGGACAAACAAGTGTGTTAAGATCAGTCAGTGCAACCTATATGCAACAATCAAACAGGCTGGCCTTTGTTTGGCTCAGGGGTCTTCAACGTTTTTCAGGCCAAGAACTGAGAGAGAGATGAAGCAGCAAGGACCACACTACTACATGATAGATTTGTTTGACAGGTACCTATCATCAGTGGATGTTAAGAGTAATTTTAATCACTTGAACTGTCAACTCAATACACTTTCACTCTATACTTGGTCTGCTCTTTTTCTCCAATAAATATAGCCAATCTACAAGCTCACAACGCCTTGCAGTGCGAGGCATTGTGAGCTTGTATAGATCTGCATGTTTCTCCTCAGAATAGGGATGCTATAGCCTAGGGATTTATTTATTTATTTTTGTGTCCCTGTTGAAGACCCCTGCTTAATTAGGCCGCCGCCTAATAATGGTTTTGGCAATATATAGCAGCTCCCTTCCCGAAAAAGTCCTATAATATTTTGAACTGCAGCACTCCAACGCAGCGAGCAGACTTAATACATCTGCCTCAAATTTGCCACGTATTTCCACACATAGCGGTAGATCTGGCTGTGTGTGTCCGGGAGAAGAGCAAAGGAGAGAGGCTGGCTCTCCGTTGCGTTTCACATGGCGATGTGAAATAGTGCGATAGCTGCTACTGGCAGTGCTGGCTGGCTGCTGCTCCACGGACGGAGGGACTGTGTGTGCGTGTGGTGTGCTGTGCGTGTATGTCTGGGAGAGTGCATGCGTGTGTAGCCTGGCTATACAGGCAGTGCAATGTCACCTTGACTGGAATCTAGAGGAGGCAGATATATAGGCAAGCAATTGAGGACGTGGACGCACCGCATCTTCTGTAGCCTACTACAGCACCGGACAGAGAGAGAGAGAGAGAGAGGGAGAGAGAGAGAGAGAGGTAGAGAGAGAGAGAGAGAGAGAGAGACTTTTTTGCGTGAGTCTCTGAGTGTGTGCGAGAATGTGCCAAGTGTGTGAGTGTGTGTGAGATTGAGGCAGTAAAAAGCCCGGGTAGCCTCTCTGTCAGACAGCTCGCGGCGCAGGAGGATCCCTCCATCCACACATCCACGCAGACAGACAGACGCGCACGCAGTGATGGCGGGAGCTCCGCGCACAGGTGGGTCTCTCAGACTGACAGTAGCCTATAGTAACAGGTATAGTCCATCCATTATACCGGTGACCGGTCCGCTTCTCTGCATGCGGACAATGTATGTCTATATATCTGCGCCAGGGCGGCTATCTGGTGGCGACCAACGCAAAAGTATATAGCCTCGGATAATAAAATAAAATAAAATAAAATAAAATAAAATAAAATAAAATAAAATAAAATAAAATAAAATAAAATAAAATAAAATAAAATAAAATAAAATAAAATAAAATGAAATGAAATGAAATGAAATGAAATGAAATGAAATGAAATGAAATGAAATGAAATAAAATAAACACATTGTAGCCTAAATGTGTTCGTCATCTTCCAGGCTGGTACAGGTGAGTGACTGGGAGAGTGAGTGCATGGGTGCGAGCGAGTGAGTGTGGGTATGCCTGGCTACAGGTGACGTCCATCAGCCTAATTAGTTGGCAATTAAATGTCCAGGGGGGGGGGGGGGGCAATATCTTCATGGCCCGCGCGCGTGCCTATCTATATCTACCGAGGCCCTTTTGCCTATAGGTAGCCTATAGTGATGCCACCACGGCACCACACCCGGTATAGAAACCCAAGGCCCAGAGGAGGAAGAAAACGGAACCTGCTACAACAATCCGGTGGAGCTCATTTATATTTGTCACATGTGTCTGTGCTGGCGCTGCTGCTTCTGTCGCCGCTGCTGCATCCCTGTGTTGTGCTGCTCGTCGTCACGTGACGTTAATAATGTGGCCGGGCAACTATCTGTCGGTCCTACTCCTTCCTTATAGCGCTTTTCCAGAGAGAGAGAGAGAGAGAGAGAGAGAGAGAGAGAGAGAGAGAGAGAGAGAGAGAGAGAGTGGGGGGGGGGTACTGGAGTAGCCTGCCTGTCTGTCCAATCACATTTGGCCAGAGGCGGGTCTTCCACACACACAGTGAACGCACGGAGGGGAACGGACGCCGTTTCGTGACGTCAGCCGCTCCCCTGCGCTCTCCTCGCTGTCAGCCAGTCAGGATGATGATGATGATGATGATGATGATGCTCTGAGAAGCAAGGACTGCAGCATCCACCACCACCACACCGACACACGACCAAACAAGCATCTCTCTCTCTCTCTCTCTCTCTCTCTCTCTCGCGCGCGCGCACATACACAGGCGCGGGCACACACACGCACGTAGCCTACACGCTCTCTCGTCTTCCTATACGGCTTTTGTGTCCGTCCACGCACAAAACGTTGGACCCTTGGCTGCCTGGTAACTGACTAACCCACCCCATCTCATCTGACTATAACCCTCCCGACATCTGGAGCCAGGAGGACATGACATAAGAAGAAAGAAACAAGAAGAACAGAAGGTCGTTTTTTTGTTTTGTTATTAGGCTATAGCCTACGCCGTTACCCTTTCTTCCCCCATATCACTCTCTTCCTATCCAGTTCATTTCAGTGCAGCCTGTGCTGTATAGCTTTGCCTTTTGGGTTGCTTGCATTCATTGTTTATTTCCCTGACTTGCCGGTAGAGCAACGGACGGATCGAGGAGCGCCGCCACTGTGCACTGTGTGCTGCCGCTTGCCATGAGAACGCGCTTTTATGCCGCTGCCGCCGCGGAATGACACATATCCTCCTAGAATATATAACCCACATATCACAAGGTTTGATGGCACTCTGACGCTCCGTTTTGCACCTTTTTAGTAGCCTATAGAGACGCACTCGCGGATTGTGGATATATTCTTTTTTTCTCCCCCTATTCAGTCAACATCGGGCCGCTCCAGCAGCAGCATCGCCTCTTTCTCTGCATAGCATCTTCTACACACACGCGTACACACACATGCACACACACATGCACACGCCACGGAGATAGAGGCGCACCACCACCATAACCCCCGATCGTAAGAAATTCCCGTAAATTTCCTATTCATAAACCGCTCTCGCCTTTTTCCCTGAGGACCGCTTCAAAGTAGGTTACGTTGCGTAAAAACAAACAAACGGGGGATTTAAACACGCAACAAACGCATCCTAGACTCCAGCACGAAGATGATGGCCGGCGGAGCAGTGCAGCAGAACGGGATATTCTCCACCGCTCACCATCACAATCAACAACAACCACACATGGAGTCCGACCCGCCGGATTCGCGAAAAAGACCGCTGGAGACCCCCACGGAGGCCAGCAGCACCAAACGCACCAACACAGGAGGTAAGAGGAGCGGTGGTGATGGGGATGGGGATGCGGGGGACTCAGTGGGAGCCCGTTAGGCTATTGTGTGTGAATGTTGGGTCCGTCGTATGTATCCTAGCGCCCTGTGGGGTAGACTAGAGAGACAGCGCCGACCGAGAAAAGAGAAAGGGGTAAGCATTAAGCAAGCAGGTTGACTCGATTCTTGGTATTTGGATGCAAAACTGCAATCGTTCGACATTGTGATTGCCTTGATTCATACATTTCTTTTTGAAAGCCCGATATCCGCTATTTAGATGTATCCGCTTTGTTTGCAGTCAATTTCCCATGAGCATTATTAAAATAATAATGGGCCAAGTTCCTTTTGTGTTAGATGTGAACTGAAGACAACAATGACAGGGGATCTGAGGGGTCTGGCGGCTTCGCAGGGAATCCGCCTGTCTCCCTTGTATTATTCTATCTTTGCTTCGCATAGGGCTATACATAATGTGAATATTTAGGAATGGGGTGTTCTAGCGCATCTCATGATTTATGCACAGAAATAGCCATAGAGGTCATCATGCTAGATGCAGAATAAGCCAGTGAGTGAGAATGTAAACAACTATAGCAAGTTAAAGCCAGGGGCTGTTGTGTGCGGTAGGCTGGTGGTAGCTATCCCATCCCGTCGACGGATGACCTTGTGATAATCTCACACATCAGCCTCTGTCGCTTCTTTGTGTACAAGCGGATAAACAAGCATTCATCTATTTAAAAAAAAAACTCGACAGTAGGCTTTAATTCCCTATAACGGGAATCCAGGGCAGATCAGAATGCGACCTTGTTTGTTATTAGTAGGCTAGTGCTTTATCCAGTTTCTGTATATTGTTGGGTATAGCATATAGCTTAATTTGAGTTTGAATGAAAAAAAAATGTTGTTTGCAAAGGAAATAATAATAATCATCCAATCATTTCTTTCATTATTCTCTGATTATATTCTCTGGATATGTCACCATGGCGATCACCATATTTGGTTTTTGTTTACATGCTGTCATGCACCAAGCATTCCCATCACCCAGCATTGCAACCAGCCTATTCTTGGCCATGCATCCCATCATGGACATTTGGACATTCAGTATACCTTTAACGATTATAAGGGATGATTTTGTGCCACAAAATACAAAAAACATGAAGGGTAAAGAATCGTATTCCTTCAGATTTTGGGAGGCACATATTTGACTGCCTACTGAGAATTATTTTTTACAATTCACAAATTTCAAAATATGAGAAGAGAACTATCCCCTTCGGTGAGTGTGAAGGAAAATATCCTTTCATAAATACGACGGCCATTGTTGACTTTCAGAAAAATAAAATAAAAAATGAAACCCTCTAAAGACATTTACATTTTGGCCTTTGGGCGACCTACATTTAATTTGACTGCACAACGCCATGCAGTTATTGGCAAGATGTTGGAAAATATAGCCTTTGCAGAGCACCATAACTTTTGGGGCGACTGCAGGCCAGTACCCCTTCAGTGAAAATGTTTCTGTTTCTTACAATACTATAAGAAAGTATCCAAAATGCATTCTGCGGGCTGTAGTTGTGGAAACGGGTGAGCGAAAGACGGGGGGAGAGCCAGCGTTGTTTAAGGGGATCGATGCAACGCTGAAAGCACTAAAGAGCCCTCCTTTATACTGTATCTAAAACCATGGGCTAGTTCCCCAGGGGACTCATTGCCTACACAACAGTCAGGCACAAGCACATCCATTTAGACAAATGAAAAGGTTGGGATGATGATTATGAATGCTCGCAAGCAAAGCAAGCCACGCTTTTTACTCTGAGTGGATTTGCTCTGATGCTTGGTGCTGAGAATGCCACCATGCAGGTCACAGCAGACAGCATTAACTTGATGGCCAAAATGGTATTCCAGGGGGAAACACGGTAGAAACAACTACTACTGTTGTCTTCAGCACTACCCCTGAAATGAACACCAATGAAGATTTCAGCATTTGGAAACACTTTATTATGTATAAATGACTGCAATGACGTCTCATTTAATTCTGCACTTCACTTAATGTATGTGTTATATTTGGTTAACTTATACAGCTGTGCCTTGGAATGGGTTTTCTCCCAGTGAAATTGATACTTTATGATGCTATTGTTCCACAACATAGCATCTCATACCTCTCGAGTTATGATATTTATTGCTCGGTAGAATCTAATAACAATGATATACTGAAGCTATATGACACTTATCATCAATAAGATCTTGTATGATTCTATTGAACATAACATACAGTAGGCTACATACTGCAGGTTAATTTCATGCGAGTCCTGGCCTGATGCCCTCAGCCCATCTAGGCTAGTTCTACCACATACACAATACACATATGTTAGTGGGCGCTTTTTTATCCAAAGTGACTCACGCTGACATGAGTGTTTACACATTATGATAAGGACATGTTTGTATTGGTTATGAAAGCAACACAATGGCAGCGCTCCGTTCAGGTACACTTGCATGGGCTGCGTTCAGGAGCACCTTATACACACTCATTGTGGTGAAAGGTTAGACTCAGGAGTGGTGCTGAGAGATTAATAATGGCTGTTTCTCTGTATGATTAGTAAGTTGACCACACACACACGTCACACACACACCCTGTGCTTCCTCTCTCTGTAGTGGCTTTCCTGCAGCCCCTATTTGAAAATGAAGGCATTCTATTCCCTCAAGAAACTGAGACTACTGGTAAGAGATACCCTTTGATCTTGATCTTCCTTTTTTTCCTAATCCTTTTTTTTTTTTTAAGATTAAACAATGAACACTTATGATATGTGCTTGTTTGACAAGGGAAGGCCAAAGCTAGTCTTGAGAGCAAGCCTGGCGTCCACAATCAAAATATTCGGACTTTCCAACGGATTTGAATGGTTTGATTGCTATAAGGCATGGCTCTTAAATACACTAAAATGTTACATAACATCACCATATTCTATTCATTATCCAGATTATGCATGTGTATTGTTTTGTATGCTATCAAGACCATAACATCCATTTTCATGCTTTAACAAATATGAATCCAGTGTTTATGTTGTCATGTTGCACAGACAAATTCAAATAACCTTTGACCCATGCTAACCATGCCATCATATCTACTGGATTTATTATTGCCATACAAGTTTATGTGGTTGTTCTTTGTGTAACAATGATGCAAACATTTCCTTTTTCTGTATTGAATGCAACTGTGATCTATGAAAGCTACAGTATGCAGTGCACTGCCGTTGAGGGAAAAGACACATATTTAACTGACATTGTGGTTTCCCTTTTTTTCGCCCACTTGAATTGAACGTTTGTGTGGTCATAATATGGGCAATAAGACTGAGCTTATCACTTTTGAAAAATATACATTTGACAGATATGTGGTTTTTAACCAACAACAGCAGTGGCTGATTAATGTCACTGTGTGGCAGATTGAACCGTGTCCAGGAATTAAATTACAAACTTATACAAAGTCCAGGTTTCTCCAATGCGTACGAGTATGCGAACGAATGAGCAAAACCACAAATGGAAGTTTAATTAAAAGGCTATACGTAGGAAAAGAGCAATGTGAATTTTCCATTGTGCTATCCGAGGGGCTTCAGCCCAGGACTAATCCAGATCTGTGCGAGGAGAAATGACGAACAAAAGTTAACTGGACCCAGCTGACCTATGGAGAAAACAGCCATCTCTCCCAACCATTCTAGCAGCCTTATGGGTCAGATTGCAGGGGAGGGGGGAAGAAATGGCAATGCAATAACTTTGCGAGCTATAAATCATGGCTAGCGTCCTACAAAAGCTAGATGAAAAGACCAATGGGCAGATTGTGCTTGGCCCTTACCACCACAACCTTCAGCTGCCTTGTTATCTCAGTTATACCACTTCCACACGCCTCCACCCTACACGTCATTCCATCACCATAACCTACTGGACTGCTCAGATTCCCATTCAACTTTGTTGTCACATCACAGGTTTACGGTTGTAAACGGGTGGGTGAAATTCTTTGCCATATACACGCTCCTACAATTGCAGTTTCTATGAAAGGGGTAAGGAATAGAGAAGGAAAGAAACCAAGTAAACAGTCAGCTATGTCAAATAGTCCTATGCATGCAATGTAAATACATAAGTTGCATGGTTAAAAATACAAATACAATGGATGCCATTAAATTGCAGCAGGTATAAAATCACAGTCTCTTGTGCGTGGTCAAAATAGTGATTCAATGAACTGCTTTAAGTGCTACTGGTGAGACATTGCAGAAGGTTTAATATAGCAGCAATTATAATTCTTTAGTTGGTGGTAACATAACCATTCAACAAACACCAGGGAGGGTTCCCTAATAGTAGTCAGGGTGTACCTCACAGATACAGACCTATTTTAAGACTCTCCTCTCCTCTCCTCTCCTGTCTGTAGCTGTGAGATATAAGGTATTCATTTAGTAAATGGATAGACTGGCAATGGGCTGCCTTCAGTGGTTGATGAAGAGAAGTGGGGGAGGGGCTCGACAGTGCCATTGCCAAGTTAAATTAGGAGTGTGTGTGTGTGTGTGCGACTGTGCGTGCGTGCGTGCGTGCGTGCGTGCGTGTGCGTATGCGTGAGTGAGTGAGTGAGTGAGTGAGTGAGTGAGTGAGTGAGTCTTGAGTATGTTATATTGCGTATGGTGGCATGTCTCCCAAGTGTGGTTGGGATAAGGACATACAAACTAAGATGAAACTGCAGGGGGTCACATACATCAAGCACCCTGCTCTACATGTGCACAAACAGACACACGCAGAGTAGACTAGACACGCTCGCCAGCTCTGCACTGAACCTCGGGGTGTATATGAGACTAAAACCTTTGATGTTATATCGACCCCGGGCGATCGAGGTCAGTGTTGTGTGTTGATCCTGGAGCAGAGTGGAGCATCTTTTAGGTGTACTTCCTCTCATTGATCCATCAGTCAGTAGGACCATTGGGGAGGAGTCGCACGTGTGTCCATGAACAAAATGAGAGAAAGCAACCCCCTTACCCCATTTTGACCTGAGATCAGATTCTAAAAATGTTTTCTACATCCTGACAGTTTTCTGAAAAAGCTATGTTTCTATGTCAGTCGTTCTTCGATTTTTCAAAAATAGCAGACCTACAAGCTCGTAGCGCGCCACTCGGTGGCGCGCTATGAGCTTGTAGATCTGCTATTTTTCAATAGCTAAAGCATAGCATGATGCTAACACCAAAATGGGGTTCCCGCCCAAAATGGCTTAAAAGCAGACCCCACACGACTGGATAGTGTCAAATCCTCAGTGTTCATTTAACTCTGTCAGTGTTCAAATGTAACTAAATGGACCTGTATTTTATTTATACAACCTCAGAGTTACTAGTGGATAAATAAACACAATAAAGGATTTCACTTGTGTATAGAATTCGACACGAAAGGCTCAACTGAAATATCTAGCATTTAACCACTAGATCAAACCAGTCTTTGATCATCCTTTGCCTATGATAGCGATTCTTTATACCTATGTGTTACATTTTAGGTTAACATTAGATTTGTCCTTGCAAAGTAATACTGCCTTTGATCTTCTCTGCCTTCTTCTTTAGATGCATAATGATAAATATCCTGTAATATATGCAATAAAAAAATACCGAAGAATACGCAGCAAGGCATTTTGAAACAGATTATGAGAGAAAAAAGAACAAGTGAAAACATTTTTGGTTGGTTAGCCCACATGCTAAAGCTACAGCACGCCGTTTCATCAGCAGCATTCTTTAGTTGCGTCCATCTTGCGCCAAGGATGGATAATGTGTACTTTTCTTGGGGGCCGTGTACTTGTGTAAGAGGTGAACTCAGTTGATTAACTCTGGGAAAGGGGCAAACGGAGATTCACCCACTGATAAATCATCCGTTCTAGTGCTCAAAGACGGGCGAATTGGAACACGGCGTTCCCCCAGTCGTGGTCGTTTTGTTGTTGGCTTCCATGCTGCCCAGCGTTTCTATACGCTGCACCTTCTTCCTCTCTTTCTCCCTCCTCCTCCTGCTTCCCTCTCCTCCTCCTCCACCACACCAATCACACTGTACTTCAGACCGTCATGACCGTGTCCTTCGCGCCTCCTGTTCTCTTCCTTCACCCTCGTCCTCATCGTTTTGTCCTCCGCCCGCCCCTCCCTCCCCATTTCATAAATCGTTGGGCTTCCGTCGACGGCGCTTGCTCGGCAACCGTGTCCGCGGCCGCCTATTGATTCGCGCCCGCCGTCAGTGGAACGCGGCTGGCGGCAGCAAAAACTGCACTCCACCTCCCTTTTCTTTTTTTTAGACACTGCGTCAAAGAAAAAAAAAAAGTGCCGTTGCACAGGGTGGGGTGGGGTGAAGGCGGCGGAGGGCGGGGATATACTTGTCTCGAAATCATTTGCAGCGTGATTGGCAGAGCGAGACGCTCGTCATCGCGAGCCGCTGGCGGATAGGTGGGGAGAGAGGAATGGAGCTGAATATGGATGAGGCCACGATGAAAGGGGCGATGCAGTAGGGAGGAATAGAAGGGCCCCCTTTTCTCAAAAATAGCACTGATCCAAGAACAATACTCGCCACTTTTCACACACACACACAAACACACATGCACGCCCGCACACACACACACGGACATGGACACACACACATGCGTGCGCACGTACAATTGGGAAAGAGGCGGTTCCTTCAGTTAGCTTTGTTCGAATAGCCACCATGACCATCACAATTTCAAATATGGACGCCCAAAACAAACCGTTTCTGCGTCTGGCAGACGTTTCTCTTGAAACAGTATTACAATGTGTAGGAGATGTCGTTTTCCATCCAGATCAGTTTATTGGTCTCATTTAGCTATTCTTATGCCAACGGTATCATGACGCTTTCATTTACTCTCATATACTACTGGGAGGCTATAGTATACACAAATCCTTTTCCATACACATAATGGATTGTGCAATCAACATAGTCATTTCTATTCGTCGCTCAACGAGTCTAAATGATTGTCAATCCGTTATTTTGGCTGGGCGACACAGCCGTGTGATGAAGTGTAAGTGAGCCCTAAGGCTCTTGCTGTTGATAAGTGATGTCGGCCATCTTTCAGACCAGAGACAGCTGGTCAGAGCCTCACTGCAGGAGAGCTTTACGTGTGTGTGTGTGTGTGTGTGTGTGTGTGTGTGTGTGTGTGTGTGTGTGTGTGTGTGTGTGTGTGTGTGTGTGAAAGAGAGAGCATGTGTACTTCTTAATGTGTCTAAGGATGTGTGCTTCTGTATGTGTGTGATTTGGCATTGTACGTCTGCGTGCGTGCGTGCGTGCGTGCGTGCGTGCGTGCGTGCGTGCGTGCGTGCGTGCGTGTGCATGCATATGTATGCAAGCTTCAATACATAACAAAAGAGCAGAGGGCAGAAGGAGGGGGTTGGAGACAAAGCCTGACCTCAGTGGCCTCCGCCCCCCCCTTACCATCACTATAACTCCCTGCTTAGAGGAGATGAAGATTTTCCAAGTCCCCATGTAGCTCCCCAAGCTGGCTGGCCCCCCAGCAAACCCCCAGTCCCCCCAGCAAACCCCCAGTCCCCCCAGAAAACCCCCAGTCCCCCCAGAAAACCCCCAGTCCCCCCAGCAAACCCCCAGTCCCCCCCAGCACCACACACAGAATAGAAAGGTGCATATAGACAATAAGGATAAAGCTGTAGCTGTAGGTTGTGCACACCACTGGTTCCCAAACAGCGGGAACAGCTGTTTCCCATTTTTATCGGTCACAAGTACATATCCCCCTTTTTCCATAATTTCAAAAGATTACATTTAAATATAAATAAATTATTATTATTCAGGAAAATAAATACATACATATCCCCCTCATTTTTAAACCATGTGTTATTCAATAACTATGGGTTTGACTTTTGAAGGCAAACTAGTATGGAGCTGCTAAACAATGGTTTATACTTTGATATTAACCCCATTATGCATATGCTTTGATATTAACCCCCTTAATTCATGTTTGTCATATCATCGACAATGATAACATTGTCAATGCTTATTGAATAAGTGAAGATTTTCAAAATCTTCACTTTTGCTTCCAAAGTCAGCCAGGGTGTATAGCCAACTCTTTAACAGAAAGCTGTCATGAATTCAACAGAATGAAAACAAGAAGATCAAATGACTAAAACAAGTGAATTTCAGCAAATCATTCTTCCCACATGGACCATATAACGCATGGTACCATTTTAATGTGTCATACACACAGCTGATGCTGACCACAGATTGAGGTGTTCTCAAACATTCAACCAACAAAAATGCCCCCAACGGTATTTGCTCTCACCGTACATACAGTATACAGTTATCTTTCATCATCACTATCGTGGAAAGACATAATAATAATAATAATAATAATAATAATAATAAGATAAATGTCCAGTGTGAATGTACACATTACAATCCTCAGTGTTAATTTAAGATTCACCCGTGGTTCCGACATACGTGGCCGGTTAAGACACATACGTGGCCGGTTAAGACACATACGTGGCCGGTTAAGACACATACGTGGCCGGTTAAGATGCACCCGTGGCTAGGATTAGGTTAGGGTGTGGGGAAGGGTTAGTACTACTGTACTAGTAGTGTCTGACTATTAGGACGTCGGACCAAAGATATGCACCCGACTGTAGCAGTGTTAATTATTTCGACTACAACTCTGACAACTTCTATTTTGACAATTTCACAGACAAAAATGTTAAGGAGGTATACTGGAGAAGATAACTCATGTCATCATTGGTTGTGTGTGGGTGTCGCACTCTGAAAATAGCCGCTCTACAAGCTCACAGCGTGTTGTATTGCGAATTTGCGACGAGTTGTGAGCTTGTAGATCGGCTATTTTGCCAGGGACCCCCATAAGAGAAAATGTCTACAGCTCTAACAGTGATTCTCAATCCGTTTAATTTCAAGGACCCCCAGTTTAACATGCATTAGGCTACAGACCCCCTTTTAATGGCATTTCTATCTCTGGGACCCCAATGTATATTGTAAAATCAATGTTAATTTAACTCTGAGAGTGTACAAATAGAACCAAATGGGTCCATTTGAGTGTACAAATGGAACAAATTTGGTACAAATGGTACAAATTTGAGTGTACAAATGTACAGTACACTCTCAGAATTTAGCTGGGGACCCTCTGGAACTCCCTCAAGGACCCCTGGGGATCCCCAGACCCCACTTTGGGAACACTAATACACCAGGAGTCAGAGGGAGTTAGCCTGATCTCCAACCACACCCCCCACGACGTCAACCCAACACCCTGTGCGCTGTAGGACACCAGATCCCAGGATTTGAGGCTTCAATCCCCCAGTGTGGAGGGCCTATTCTGGGCTTGGCCCGGTCTGGAGGGGCCCTAGCAACACATTGCACTGTTTACCCCTCAGTTTAGGTCAGATGCCTATTCATTATTCATTGTAGCCCAGACTCGCTACAGAGGACATGGAAACATCTTTCTCTTCATTCTTTACTTTTTAGCAATGCCTTCACACGCACGCACACACACACACACACAAACACACACGCACGCATGCACGCATGCGCGTGCGCACACACGCACACACACGCACGCATGCACACACACACACACACACACACACACACACACACACACACACACACACACACACACACACACACACACACACACACACACACACACACAAAATCAAAACATAGACACAGCGAGGGTTATCTGCAGCCTACCAAGTGGTAGATTCTGAACATTTATTTATTGTATTGAAGATGAATTTGTTTCCCTGGCACAACAACTAAATAAACATATCGATATCAGTATTGGCTATCGGCTAAATAGTTATTTTACACATCGGTTTCGGCCAAGGAATTCCTTATGTGTGCATCCCTACTCCTGCACCGTAACAGAGATGGATGTGGGTCTCAGTGTTCCCTGACCCCTGTCTAAAGATTGAGGTGGCATTGTTGAGCGCTGATGGATCCCACATCCTGAGCAGCTGTGGCCAGTCTGCTCATTAAGCAGCTTGGTTAGGTCTGCATACATCAGTATCACCTGGCACCCCTGGGACGGCCGATGACACACGGGATCATTTGTAATTGCACTTTAGGTTTGGAATTAATTTTCATTCTTTGTTTTTTCCATAGTCGAAGCAAAAGGGCTTCACGTTTTAAAAAGAATAATGAATCGTGTGCGAAGAACTTAATGAAAGTGTCCTTGATACATAGTCTAAATCGAAAGCTCACAATATATCATGGCAATTTGAAACATGATTCACACACAATTCTAAGCAGAACCACTCAGGCACTGTGGGGTTATTGTGATTATACAACCGAGAACGTCAGTGCCTTTCAATGGGAAGAAGAACCAATCTGACTCTGTTATAATATATGTTTCAGGGAGTTTCATTACATGCAGTAGCATGTTTGTGTATAAGCCCAATTTTATACTTCATCATACGATGGGGTCGCATGTCGAAAATAGCCGATCTACAAGCTCTGATCTGCTATTTTCCAACATTTTGGATTGGAACATTTTCACCTATAATGACATGCTCCAAGTAGGTAGGGTCACCCGGTTGAAAATGGCTAATCGTTTTACAGGCGTAAACAAAATAAACTCAACATAACAATTCACAAAAAAAGGTCTTACAAGTAAAAGCTCAACTCCGAGTGACCCTTTGAGAGACCTCAAAAGACCCAGCGTTATATAAACACATCAGTGAACAGTTGTCCAGCGGTAATGGTGGTATAACCATACTGTATATTCTAATGTCAAACGTCACTAATTACACCTCCAGATCTGATGAACATGAGTCATACGGGTCGGGTCGCCAAGGAGCGTAGGCTTGTTTATAAGATGCTGGAAAGAGACTGTTTGCGGAGGTGGTGTGTGTGTGTGCGTGCATGCGTGCGTGCGTGCGTACATGCGTACATGCGTACATGCGTACATGCGTGTTCGTGTGTGCACGTGTGTGTACGTGTGTTTGATATTATTTATCAATTCCCCTGCCTTATTAATGTGGGCTGGTTATAATTAGCCGGTCTCTATCTAAAGCAGGTCAGTGCTGGGCTCCACACTCAAAGTGGGTCACTGCAGAACACTGCTACAGTACATGCACCCTCTCCTAGAGGAGAGGGGGGGGGGGAGAAGGAGGAGGGGGGGACGTGTGAGAAAAGATGGAGCGGAGTAAGGGGAGGATTAGAAGAGAGGAGGGAGAGGAGGGAAGATGAGGGAGGACGGTACGACCGAGGCGAGATGAAAGGATTCGAGGAGGAGAGAGGAAGGGGATGGAGGATGAGAGGATAATAACGAGGGGTGCGAGTGTGGACGAGATGAGGGCTCAATAGGAGGAGAGGAGAGGAGAAACGAGAGGGTGGGGAGAGGATGAGGAGGAAAGGACAGAATGAGAAAAGAGGAGAAAGTCATCAGGGGGCTTGGAAAGGAGTGAGGGAGAAAGGGTGCTGTCTGTGCTGTGGCTGGGAAACAAGTCAATATGTAGATTGGCTATTTTTGGCACAGAATTGTGGAGTAGAGGGAACAAAGGAGAGGACCCAAGTAAAGTCCCCTGGGTGACCCGAGTCAACAAAGGATTCAAGTGATTCTAAGTTAACCATAGAAAGTGATTGTAACTTAATAACTCTACCTGGACATCCCTGTAGGCCTATTGCTCCAATCAATTCAGGTGTTATGTATCTATGGCCGATTAGGAATGGTTCTGGAGGATCAGGCCTAAAGACAGACTTCATTTCCTGTATCCAGACTACAGAAGGAAGAGGTCGGGGTCCCATGCAGCTGTGTGTCTGACATCACCATCGGAGCTTATAGGAAGGGCAGGACGAGTGTCAGGTTTCTTCTCTGTACTTCTGACAGCTCAGACTTGCACTCAACCTTGTTGAGCAGACAACGAAGTGGATAGAGTAGTCGTGTGTCCCTGCAAACTGCTACTGCAGCCATTCCAAACCTGTGGGCCAGGGCTAAGATTTCATTGATAATACAACATTAAAAAAAGTCATGGTATTTTTTTCTTTAAAACGTAGTTTTCATGATAGGAACTGATCCAAGCCAATCGATTGATTGTTTGATCGTTGAAATAAACATGCTCTGAAAATGCACACATTCCACCCAGTGGTCAGATGGGTTGACATTGAAGTGGGCCCTGATCCAGAAACGGTTTGGAACCACTACCGGTATTCTAATACATGCTGTAGAAGCACAATCTATTGCACCTTCTGTAAAAGCCTGTGAAAGAGAAAGATAACATTTACAAAACAGTGCAGCACTACATTTTGTGATTTTAGCCTATCATACAATATTGAGTCACTCACAGACAGCCTCATCAGTGCAATAATGAGGGAACAATAATGTTTAAGCGCTGTTAAACTCGTAATCAAATGGGTATCTTTATATTCTCCATAAACTTTAGTCCGTTGATTTTGTGTATACTATTTATTCATGTTTATTCAACACACATTTGCTACTAACAGTTTAAGCGTTTCTCCTTCGGTTTCCGTAGCTTTGTTTGCATTCCTCAGAACAACAAGGGCACAGCTCTAGCACTGGGCTTCCTGCTTCACCGCTTGACCGTCTATATTTTGCAATAATTGTTACCTTTATCCAAGTAATTCAGACACATTTAAGCTATAGAGCCTTCATCAGCAAATTAAGTATTATACAAGCTCACAATGTGTTATTCTGCGATGTTGTGAGCATGTAAATTGGCTATTTGTAGTATTTATTTTTTTATGTTAGAAAATATAAAATAGGGCAAAAGTGGTCAACATGGCAACACATTTGAAAGTGGAGCCACTGCAGTGCTCGGTGTGCACTGTGTAACAGCCTCTACACCATGGGTGCCCGCACTTTTTTGACTTGAGAGCTACTTTCAAAATGACCAGCGCAACAAGGTCTAGTACCCACCCAAAAAACATTATATCATTGCTGAAAATAGTAAAAAGATAAATGGAATAGCGGCGCTGGTGTTAAATAAGACAAACAGGAAATAGAGGGCGGAAATGGAATTGGTACTGTTTTGTTTTGTCTAACTTTGTAATGTATCTGACCTTTGTGTGCAACACTCTTGAAAACAAACCCATTGTGGGTTTGAGCTGACAGGCCCGATTTGATGTTAATCAATGAAGTCGCCTTAATTCAAGTGGCAGATGCCTTTTTCCTTTTTTAATTATATATATTTTTAGGGCCATGTCATGCGATCTACCTGCAAAGCCTTTCTGATCTACTGGTAGATCACAATGTACCTTTTGGGCACCCCTGCTCTACACAGTAAAAACCCACACTGCTCGGTGTGCACTGTGTAACAGCCTCTACACAGTAAAACCCACAGCCAGAGTGTACACGCTTACTTTATTTGACCCGTAAGGACATTTTCCTTGGACACACCGGCAGCCAAGTTTACACTGGAATTAAGCTCTCAAGCTTTTTTGTGTTTTATCCTTATGACAGATGTAATAAGGATAATAATAATAATAATAATAATAATAATAATAATAATAATAATAATAATAATAATAATGTTGATGTCGGGCAGAAACCTCTTATCTATCTTTAACTTTTATGTAGTTGATGTTGAGTTTGCATTTATCACTTAGAACTCTGAAAAATGGACATGAGATTTCCACCCGACAGCAAGTTCAGCAACGATACACACTATAGAACACAGACCCTTTACACTCTTCTTTTCCTGTTATTTATAACCAAATGGACACGTACATTATATGGTTAAAATCTTTTATTGTGTTGTCTTTTTTAAGTGCAGCAGACAGATTAAGAACAGCCAATCTATTGCACATGGTGCCTTGCCCTTGTGAGAAAGAGCTAGTGGCCCCTGTAATAATAATAATCCTATTTCAATCTCTCTCCTGAGGCTAGCTGGCCTGGATTATCTAACATGAGTTATACTGTCAGGGAACCACAGAGACAACCCACAACTACTGTAGCTAAAAACCAACCACAAAGAATCATTATACACACATTGCATGTATTATTCTAAATATATTACTACTGGGGAATAATTTGTTAACCCATTTAGGCCTGGCCTCAAATTAAAAAAAAAAAAATCTTCTAAATCCTCCAGTTTTCTGAAATAAATATTTTCACGATTTTTCAAGCTCGTAGCGCACCACTCGGTGGCGCGCTATGAGCTTGTAGATCTGCTATTTTTCAATAGCTAAATTATAACAATTATAACACCAAAAGGGGTTCCCGCCCAAAATGGGTTAATATAACAAATAGTGTCCATATACATAATGGGTAGATTAAAAACATGATCAGGACATCCCTAGTATCAATATTATATCCATATCATGATATTAGACTGGATATTGTCTGTGATTTTGGATATTGTACTATTGTGATATGGTATAAGTGTCCTATAAAAATATAAATATCGGATCAGGAAAAATCGGTATCGGCTGGGGACCCCTTACCTATCTATTGCATGCCTGTCTGCGCTAGAAAGGGGTTCCCTTGTTTGTGATCCTTTCAGAGATGTTTTCCTTTTAATTTCCTGTGAAGGTTTATTTTCTTTCGGGGAGGTTTTCCATGCAGGGTCTAAGGACAGGTGTTATCGTTGTGTTTTCTGTCTTGAACCTGGACCTGTAAAGCCCCTTGAAACTGTATTTCCTGATTGATAGTTGACTGAGTGCCATGTCACGCAGAGAACATATAGCCATATCTACAGTGTTGTGAGCTTGTAGATCGGCTATTTTCAAGTGCAACGGTGCTCAACTAAGCATAAACCAGGCTTAACAGTGATTAAGGTGCTACAGAAATAAACCTGAGTTGAGTTACATCTCCACATCCCATAACCAGACCCATGCACCCCGGCCCCTCCCATAACCAGACCCATGCACCCCGGCCCCTCCCATAACCAGACCCATGCACCCCGGCCCCTCCCATCCTCTTTTGCTTGTAACTTTGTTCCATGCTTCCCTTTAAACCATCCCGTTAGGCCTTAAGCCACCTGTTTAAAGGAATCATTTGGGTGAAATCAACCTTTAGGTGCAGTGGACGAAGAAAACGAAGAAAGGATGGATGGAATGAAGGAGTTTGAGGCAGTGTTATTCGGACGGGAACCCATTTTGGCGTTTTAAGCATTATGATATACTTTAGCTATTGAAAAATAGCAGATCTACAAGCTACAAGCTACAAGCTTGTAGATCTGCAATTTTGGAAAAATCGTGAAATTGTGGCGCAAATCTTTGAATATTCATTCAGCGAACATTTTTAAGTCAGATCTTTGTTTCTGGGGGTGTCCCTGGAACAACATATTTTCAGATGGGGGTCCGCGACCAAATACAGATCATTCTGAGGCTCCTTGACATGAAAAAGGTTTAGCACCACTGACAGAAACATAGGTTTTTCAGAAAACTGACATTTTTTTAGAATCGGCCTCAGGTCTAAATGGGTTAAACTTGATATTATCACTATGGAGACAAAGACATGTCTGTTTCACAGTGTGAGGGGGGTTGTTCTCACCTACCTCCTCTTCAACCTGCGCGGCGGGCCCGCACGCACACACACGCACACACACACACACACACACACACACACACACACACACACACACACACACACACACACACGCACACATCCCTGCCGGTGTGTCTAACAACGCCTCGGTATATCTGTTTGATGTGGGTGAGGTCTCCGCTGAGTGGCCCTCAGAGTGTGTTGTTCTCCATGGGAACACAGAGTGGGAGGAATAGTGAACCACGCTACCCGTACAAAACTGCGACAGGAAACACTGTTTTCTCCCTCCCACTGCATTAGAGTGGCCCCGGGGTGTCACGGCGAGAGGGAGACAGTCATGTAACGAAAAGGTCACAGCTGTGTGTGCGTGTGCGCGCGCACCGTCAAATACAGCATTCCATCCCTTATGAAACACGTCTCACTGATACGAAAGTACAAAGAACATGAAACAGCGGACAGGACACACATGTAACATGTATGAGTCATTTTAAACAGTGGCACACACATGTAACATTATGTAGAATCCTTTTCAGAATGCAATATCTACACGTCAACAGTTGAAGTGAATAAAACGAAAACAAGTGAATAAAAAATCGGAATGTGTGCTTACTTGTGAGTACATTCTCTACAGTTTGTGCCAAAGTGTGTGCGTGGCTTTACAGTAAAATTGCATGTGGTATTGTGCGACTCTCTGTTGTATGCATTTGTTGCTTTGGGCTTATGTGCACGAGCCCCTTCATGTTGTAGTGCATGCCTCGATCAGCCTAATATCTAAGCTGTGTTGCTTGCTAAAAATAAACAGGTTTTTGAATAAATTAGGCTTTATTGCGGTGGCGTAATTCATATGCATTGGCTGAATTTGATTAGCTCAACAAATCACATATTCCTCAACTTCCCGCCCCCGCGCCAAGGTGGTGACGAGGAACAGATTGCTCCGCCTGATGCTGAAATTAGATCAGACCAATCTGGAGAAAGTGTTTTTGGAGGCACGAACAAATATGGACGCCCAATGAAAAGAGAGAGAGGCAGAGAAACACCACCAGGACGAGTGAGAGACAGAGGGAGAAGAATGAGAAATGAAAGAGAGAGAGAGAGAGAGAGAGAGAGAGAGAGAGAGAGAGAGAGAGAGAGAGAGAGAGGAAATAGAGTTTATACAATAAATCAATCAGGTTAAATGTAAGTAAGCCCAAATAGTCAAGCACAAAAGTACACAATCAACAGATAAAAACACATTAATAAAAACAATGAAACAATGAATGGCCAATTTGGCCATAAGGAGGAATTAGGCCGGTTAGACACTGCAGGGTTTATATGACAGCCACACAAATTAACTAACAGTACTGCATACTGTAGCTATTTCAAATGTTTCATTTTGAGTCTCTCTCTCTCTCTCTCTCTCTCTCTCTCTCTCTCTCTCTCTCTCACTCTCTCTCTCTCTCTCTCTCCCCTCTCTCCCTCTCTCTCTCTCTCTCTCTCTCTCTCACTCTCTCTCTCTCTCTCTCTCCCCTCTCTCCCTCTCTCTCTCTCTCTCTCTCTCTCTCTCACTCTCTCTCTCTCTCTCTCTCTCCCCTCTCTCCCTCTCTCTCTCTCTCTCTCTCTCTCTCTCTCTCTCTCTCTCCTGAGTGCAAGTGATGTCTGCCTTCCTGTGCCTGACTTCCTGTTTCTTATTTCCTGCTGCAGAGGAAGGCGAGTACTTCCTGAAGGTTTTGATTCCCAGCTATGCGGCCGGCTCCATCATCGGGAAGGGAGGTCAGACCATCGTCCAGCTGCAGAAGGAGACAGGCGCCACCATCAAACTGTCCAAATCCAAAGACTTCTATCCTGGTAAGAGCCTGCTCCCTCTACAGTAACACTGGCCCAGCACTTAACCAATTGTGCTAATTAAAGCTCTGTTCCATTCTGGCCAAACAGAGTCAGAGTGCTGCTATGGAACCGTTTCGTTCCTACACTCTCATGGGTGTATATGGGGGTTCCTACACTTTCATGGGTGTATATGGGGGTTCCTACACTCTCATGGGTGTATATGGGGGTTCCTACACTCTCATGGGTGTATATGGGGGTTCCTACACTCTCATGGGTGTATATGGGGGTTCCTACACTTTCATGGGTGTATATGGGGGTTCCTACACTCTCATGGGTGTATATGGGGGTTCCTACACTCTCATGGGTGTATATGGGGGTTCCTACACTCTCATGGGTGTATATGGGGGTTCCTACACTCTCATGGGTGTATATGGGGGTCCTTGAAATTAAAACGTTTGAGAACCACTACCCAATTTATTTCCAATATGGCTGCAGTGCATAGAGCCTATTGGACTGGGGGAGGGGGATGGATGTCCATTGGCGGAATACGGAAAACGACAACCAGACATCAGGCAAACTACGAAGATTCTTTATTTCTTTACGCTAATATGTTAACCATAAAGTTTCTCTGGTTGGCCTGCTACCATTTTAGGGCAAGTTTTGCCCTTCGAAATGGTGAAACGGGCCCGGTATAACGCCAAAAGCCACAACGGCTGAGAGGAGTGAGTGCATGGGATGGAGGGAGCTATTGCTGGATGACTGGATAGACAAGATAGATAAATGGATGGGCCGAATTGATGGATGGTTAGGTTTAATGAAGGACGAGTGGAATAAAAGCTTGGAGGATTGACTGCATTTATTAGTGAAGTAACGGTCTTTAAGTACAAAGACGGTTGAAACACCAATGAAACATTTCCACAAGCCAGGAGGAAACAAACATTCATGTGTATTGCAAAATACAAATGCACGCGCACACACACACACACACACACACACACACACACACACACACACACACACACACACACACACACACACACACACACACACACACACACACACACACAGCAAACAACACCCATAGCAGCAAGTTACATTCAGGCTCAATTCCCGTAGAAGAAGATTATGGAGAATAAATGCGCAGAAATTAGCTGCAAATTGTTTAGGTAGGTGCTTGGACAACATGACCACAAATAAAGTAATTTATGCCTGATTTATACTTGGTTGTGTGCAGGGCAGGAAACGTGTGCCAGGATGTGAGATTGCAGATCGGCTATTTTCCATCTATGACACCGGTGTGCAACTATAAGTCTAAATGCAAGACATAGGACTGAATGTAAACTACATATGCCACATATGGAAACTGTCATTCCTTAATGCTACATAGTGGAAATACTCATAATTTAGTTTTATTTGGATCCCAACTCTGAGAGTGTAAAATGGATCCACTCTCATAGGTCAATTTTTACACTCACACACTTTTCCATCCAATAAAATCAACCTGAGACAACAACACACTTCTTTTGTACAGGCCACATGGCTCATAAATTTAACAATGTCAAATAATTTTGTACAGTAATTCCTGTAAATCCTGGCTCCATACACATAATGTATCCATTTGTTGCTCTCAGAATGTACACAAGTACCCAGCTGAACTCGTACGGGTCCACAGGGTTCCATTTGTACACTCTCAGAGTTAAATGAACACTGCCCATTTCACAGTGATTGGCACCTGGTCCTCGCACTATGCATGGGAGAGCCCAGTCACATTCTCCCCACATTTACAATGTCATTTTTATCACTGTGTAATAGAATTATGTATTTATAGGGACTACGTGAGAGAGAGAGAGAGAGAGAGAGAGTGCATGCGTGCGTGCGTGCCTGCGTACGTGCGTGCATGCGTGCGCACGTGCGCGAGAGAAAGATTGCCCCAGACATTGTCTGCATGCTAACCGTCTCAGGGACAGGGGGTTTGGGGTCTCATGGGATCATGTTGCACACGTTACACACACACACACACACACACACACACACACACACACACACACACACACACACACACACACACACACACACACACACACACACCATGACGAGTACGGGATTAGGGGCTCAGAGGTGAAATTGTATTTGTCTAAACTCTTAATTCAAACCTGACATGGCGTGGTGTGTGTGTGTGTGTGTGTGTGTGTGTGTGTGTGCGTGCGTGCGTGCGTGCGTGCGTGCGTGCGTGCGTGCGTGCGTGCGTGCGTGCGTGCGTGCGTGCGTGCGTGCGTGCGTGCGTGCGTGCGTGCGTGCGTGCGTGCGTGCGGGTGAGATGGGCTTGTAATGACCATTTGACTATGAATTGTCCTGTTCATGCTGTTCTTGTTGTGAGCTGGCTCTTTTCTAGGTTTGATTAGGTTTGTATTGTTTGTACAGAAGAGAGGAGTACACTCAGAGCAGAACAGACATGGCACAGGCTGAAAGAAGAGAAAACTAAGATGCACAGAATTAAATAACACAAGAGAGGCCTATAGCAGACTAAAAATGACTAAGCCATTAGCGGACCCGAAAAACAAGTCACGTATTTCATCCCTACAACGTCATGTACAGCAGTGTTTCTCAACCTGCCTGAGGATATTTCAAGTTAAGTGGGCCACCAAGTAATTGACAAAACACTAAAGTTTGTATTGATGAATATAACTGTATGAAAAACTATTAAAAAAACATCATTATATGTTTTCTTTAAAACCTTGAAAATTATGTTTTCATTGTGATAAATACAGTAGCAAGTTAAAGTATATTGATCCAAGGCCGGACATAATCAATTGACTGATAATAAATAAATCCCCTGAAAATTCCCCCCGCTCCTCCCATTTGACCACTTAACAAAGTGGTCAGATGGGTGGTCATTATTGTTGTCATTCACTTTGAGTAGGAGCATGATTGATTGATTGATTGATTGATTGATTGATTGATTGATGACTAGTAGTGTTATTTTTCCGACTATTACTAGTCAGAAATGTAAACAGGAGGTACAGTCAGACAAAGATTCTAGGTTAAAAGGACACAAACACAAAAA
This sequence comes from Electrona antarctica, assembly GCF_951216825.1. Taxonomy (NCBI): domain Eukaryota; kingdom Metazoa; phylum Chordata; class Actinopteri; order Myctophiformes; family Myctophidae; genus Electrona; species Electrona antarctica. The sequence continues at coordinate 39,031,389 of NC_136792.1, read as the reverse complement.
AAGTCCTGGGGACTTTTTTCCGTTGTGATCCATATGTATTCAAAACATATACTGTATGTTGAATAGCTTGACTGATTCAAAGAATGCATACAGTACAAGTGATAATAATTGTAAATATTTAATATTGACTCACTGCAGTCTAGTCATTGCACTGCACTCTTGCATTGTCTCTGATATAATAATAATATTTAACTACGTGATGGGTGTATAACTATGTAACTGTGCAGTTAGAATGAGGTCGATTAAAAACTAGATTAATTACTTTAATTTGACGTAATGAAAAAAAGTCAAGTCAAAACAAATTAAGTCAACACAATATCTTCTGCATACAGAAAATTAATATAGGAAATATAGAGGCAATGGCTTAGGATTTTCCCTTCATAAATGTATACTTTTTTTTAGGGTGAGTGATTCTGCAATCTGCTGTTTGAAACACCTGCTACAGTCTGAAACACCAGTAATGCATTGGGTTTCTTTTTTTTGCCATTTCTACAACTGAATTCCACATTAGAGCTGATTTGTGGTCTCTCCACTGTCATGGATTCACCCAGTGGTAGACAAAGTAGGCTACTGTATATACTCAAGTACTGTAAAGTGTAAATACTCAAGTACTGGTATTCAAAGTACAAATGGCAAAGTACCATTTTATTCTTTCTTTCTTTCTTTCTTTCTTTCTTTCTTTCTTTCTTTCTTTCTTTCTTTAAAAACAAAATGTAAAAAAAGAGAGAGGACATTGTCTGAAATCTTCACTATATTTGAAATGGGTCAACTGCATATAATAGCACCTTTACGTGGTTAATTCACAATATATTATTTTAATAAACGTTAAGGACCTCCTCGGAAATTAGTTTTGACCATCTAATAAAGGTTATGATGTCACAAAAGTGGTGTGCTTTCGATTGGGCCTTTTGACTCAAAAGCTTTCAGCTTTTAGGAAGACACCAAAAATACACAGGGAAGACATATTTGAATATTATAACCACACCTGGGGGTCTATTAGAGTAATAGACACAAAAAAATCTTTAAGTACAGTGCTCAAGTAAATTAACGTAGTTACTGTCCAACCACTATAGACTCATCCCTGTTACATTTGTCTCGGCCTGTCCGTTACCTTATTTTATCAAAAACCTCCACTGCATCAAAATTGTCCATGCAGGCAATTTGTTTGGTTTTGAAATTGTGGGGTTTGGCTGCGCTGTTGTTGCTGTATCAGTGTGTGTTGGGCTCTGTGTGAGAGCTCTGTAAACAGGCTCTCGTTGTCTGACACGGGGCCACGAGACCCCCCAGCTCCCTGCCAGCGACAACAGATGCAAGGTGCAAGAGCGCTCCAAGACACGCACACACATGCACGGCACATGCATGCTTCCATGATGCACTGCAAATTTCAGAATAGACTCCGAGTGTACAAATGTCACCTAATGGACCCGTAAGAGTTGGGTACATGTGTATTGTATATGTACACTCTATTGTATATGTACACTCTGGGGGTAACAAATGGATACATCATGTGTTGTGTATGGAGAAATTACTGTATGACACACGACACACACACACACACACACACACACACACACACACACACACACACACACACACACACACACACACACACACACACACACACACACACACACACACACACACACACTTCTGTTAGGGTTTTCCGGCCAAAAGTGGTGAGATGCTGAGAAGACCTTGTTGAAAAGAAGAACAGACACAAGAGAGAGACAGAGAGAGAGAGACACACACAGAGAGAGAGAGAGAGAGAGAGAGAGAGAGAGAGAGAGAGAGAGAGAGAGAGAGATAGACAGAGAGATAGAGAGACACACACACACAGAGAGAGAGAGAGAGAGAGAGAGAGAGAGACAGAGAGAGAGATAGGGGGGGGGATGGGGAATGAAAGAGAGAGTTGTAAGACCCCATTCTGTCTCCTCTATACTTGGAGCAGGAGGGGAGGGGTGGACTGAAGGGGCTGTGCGTGTGTGCGTGCGTGCGTGCTTGTGTGCGTGAGTGCGTGCATGCGTGTGTGCGTGCGTGTGTGTCCTTCCTCCATGCTGAAGCGGGCATCTGTATGCAAATGAGACACGGTTCTTCCTGGGTGACAAATCAAAAGGCCCACCTGCTGCAAGGGGCTGTGTGTGTGTGTGTGTGTGTGTGTGTGTGTGTGTGTGTGTGTGTGTGTGTGTGTGTGTGTGTGTGTGTGTGTGTGTGTGTGTGTGTGTGTGTGTGTGTGTGTGTGTGTGTGTGTGTGTGTGTGTGTGTGTGTGTGTGTGTGTGTGTGTGTGTGTGTGTGTGAGAGAGAGAGAGAGAGAGAGTGCGTGCATTTTTTCCTGTTGGAAATAACAGGGCAGTCTAATGAACACAGTAGAAGGATTTGCAGTGATTTGGCCTTTCATTCCTCTACTCTTCCTCAGAACCCACCCCTCTCTCCTCCACCCTCTTCTTCTTTCATTCCTCTACTCTTCCTCAGAACCCACCCCTGCTTCCTCCACCCTCTTCCATTCTCACCCTCACTTTCTCCATCCCCCAAAACATCAACACCCTCTTCTGGGAAAAGGTCCCAGAATGAGTTGTCATGCCCTCGGTTGTCTGTAAGGTAACCTCAACACCCCAAATCACAGTTGCCCATGCAAGTGGTTCTTGTATTCTTGTATTTGTATTGTTAAAGGACCACTTCAGCACTTTTCAACATCTCTTCATATAATTGGTCCTCACGAATGTTCATGATAAAACACCACAATTTTTTCTACTCTGTCTATTATTGTGAGAACGATGGCTTCCATTTTTGCATTCATTGCAACTTTTCAGGAAAAGAAAGCCTGCGGTTTCTATTAGCTTGGATTCCCCATTGATGATGTCACTGGTGGACGGGTTTCTGAACTACCTACAGCCCTCTTATGAGACACAGACTGAGTAATTGTGGTATTTTATCATGAACATTTGTGAGGACAAATTATATGAAGATAAAAGTGGTGAAGTGGTCCTTTAAGGTTAGGATTAAGTTTAGGTTTAGGCATATTTTTACTGAGGTTAGGTTTAGGAATAAGGTTAGGTTTAGGCATAGTTTTACTGAGGTTACGTTAAGACATATTTTGTTTTTATCAGCATCTTCATCGCTTGCTCATTCTGATGAAGACTCTGTGTCGAAACGTTAATCTATAATAAAGCCTTGACTGGGAGTGGGAGCTTTACAAAGTGTGCAGACTTCTATTTTGAATACTGCCTTATCCACTGTTTGGTCCTGCACCTGCCATCCAGTATATGTGCCAGTTCTACTCTCTCTCTCCCCTATATTTTACTTAGATACCTGGTGGCGACTGTTCCGAGGTTGCCGGATTTGTAATAGAATTGCTGTCTGTAATATAATTTTATAAATTGCACAAATAATTACAGATTAGCTGAAATTAAAGATATGTTTTCACACACTTTTAGAGCATATAATCGAAATAAAATGAACGCCAAACACATTTAGTCAAAAAGAAAAGAAGAAAATGATGTGCGATTACATCATCAAGCTCCTATGAATAATAATGAATCATGATTTCATTCACCTGTGTGATTCCCATACACAGCTGATTTTCATTATGGAGACAAAGGGCTGCTACTCTGTTCTTAAACTAATTCAAGATGCAGACTGGACGGTGGATAACAAACGCTCTTCTTTTAAGCTTAGAGGATACTAAAATATGGATCTGAAAACATTTGAGATGACAAATAGGCGATGCAGCTACTTGAACATGCTTCAGTACTGCCTCTCTCTCTCTCTCTTTGCCTCACGGTGTGCGACAATAAGTCTGGTTGCGTTTAGATCCTTAGATCCCATAGCCCGAGGGGACGGGACGGTCGGCTGAGACTGTGATCGGCTGAGACACAGCCTGCCTCTGTTTAACTATAGGAAGCTTGAAAATAAAGGTAGCAGAAAATGACTTTTAAGTCCACACAAATGGCAAGGTGCTAGCAGTGTACTGTAGCTAGCCAAGACATGTAAGCGAATTAGCAAAAAAGAAAAAACAATATAGCATTTGAACATTCATTTCTCCACATGAATTTATCCCATGAAGTTCCCTCTGCTCGTCTTCATTCCTGTCATAGTCACCCTTGCTCAACATTCATCCTCTTCTCTCACTACCCCTTGACTCTTAAATCTGTCTCCCGTCTCCACCTCTCTCCCACCCCACTTTCTTCTACACTCCACCCCACTTCCTTCATAAATCTCCTCACTCTCCTCTGTTTATCCTACCTTCTTTCCTCTGTCCCTCATTCATTCTCTCTCTCTCTCTCTCTCTCTCTCTCTCTCTCTCCACCCCTCTGACACCTCCATCCCTCCTGAACGGCCTCCCCTTCTTTTCTCGTTCCCTCCATCCGTCCTGCCTATCCAGAGAATAGTGCACTAGCAGCACTTAAGCTGTGAGCCAATTAGCTAGGAGCAGCAGAATGGGTCTCAGACAGCCCACCATTCATTCTCTCTCTCTCTCTCTCTCTCTCTCTCTCTCTCTCTCTCTCTCTCTCTCTCTCTCTCTCTCTCTCTCTCTCTCTCTCTCCCTCTCTCTCTATGATTTATTAAATACCCATACACAATATACTCCTTCCAAATATAGCCTCTCTCTATCCATCTGTCCAGTCTACTCTACAGTGATATGAGGTGAACGGTATACGGAAGGCCATCACAGTATATTTTTTTTTAAAACCTTGTGCCTGGAGGGGGAAAAAAGAAAACAAGAAAGATATTACATAAATATGCCTGGGTATCGTTCGTCAGTGCTTGTGCACGCGTGTGTGAGTGAGCTTCTATCCCTCAAGAAAGAGGGAACAGGAGGATAGTTTAAGAATACAGACTGAGGCAAATAATATTAGAACAATAAAATGGTAAAAAAAAAGAAAGAAATTGCATAAAGAAAGAAATTGAATTACACTGCAACCAGTGCCCATGAAAGATTAATTCTTGACACCTGGCATCAGCAGGGTCTCTCCTCATCTCCTCCTCTGCTGTCCCCTCAGATGGTTGACCAGTGACATGACATGGGACAGAGAGACAAACTAACATATGTAACCAAATCAATGTTATGTTTCATGGCTCAATTAGCTTAATTGCTTGCCTCAAGCTATGCTAACGTATTTTCACTGATACTATAGGCTATTTAACTCTGAGTGAGAGCGTATCATTTTGACCCACAACATGAGGGAGTTTTTTTCTGTTCTTTTTTCTGAGATATTCCTGTTGCGTTGACCGATGTGCTGAAGCATTGGGGTGAAGTGCCTTGCTCAAACGGCAAGTATACCCATTCAGCTGACCTATCCAGCTGACAAACAATGGAACATAGGGCTTTTAGGTTTTGTACAAATAAAATACAGAGGTCAGTTATGACAAATTAATGGAATATAATCATCCTTCACGCATACCTCTGCATCTTCCAATATGCAGTTCAGAACCAACTTCAATAAGCAGAATATCAACTATAGACTCAATCAAAAAAGGACATCTGGCAACATGGAAACCACATTTTAATGGTTTATCTGAGTCATGATTCAGACCTAAAGTCTGTAAAACGTAACTCTCATTAAAGGCTAGAATAAAGTACACAAAATAGCAACACCCTGCCGGCTTAGTCATTTATATGATTTGTTATATGATGTTTTATGCCAAGTCAGTGTATTAATATATCAAATTGATACACATGCACGCACGCACGCACGCACGCACGCACGCACGCACGCACGCACGCACGCACGCACAACACACACACACACACACACACACACACACACACACACACACACACACACACACACACACACACACACACACACACACACACACACACACACACACACACACAAAGATGAATTTTCTGTTTTGTTAGACACACAAATAGCAATACAAATTCCAATATGGAAGCTGGAAGCTTACAGTATTTGTGTGTCCTGATTCACTACCTAATCTGGCTGCATGTCTGATCATTTCTGTCTGATCACCCGTTTCTGATCTCTGTCTGTCTGTCTGTCTGTCTGTCTGTCTGTCTGTCTGTCTGTCTGTCTGTCTGTCTGTCTGTCTGTCTGTCTGTCTGTCTGTCTGTCTGTCTGTCTGTCTGTCTGTCTGTCTGTCTGTCTGTCTGTCTGTCTGTCTGTCTGTCTGTCTGTCTGTCTGTCTGCGCATGTACGCACACACACACACACACACACACACACACACACACACACACACACACACACACAAACACACACACACACACACACACACACACACACACACACACACACACACACACACACACACACACACACACACACACACACACACACACACACACACACACACACACACACACATCCTGTCCCCAACTATAGCCCCGGCTTTATCAACATTACTGATTTCACTGCTTTAAGCCTCTTATGCAGCTCTAAGCTGACTGAGAGATGAAAAGCTACAAATTTACATGTCACACGCACGCATGCACACGCACGCATGCACACGCCCACAGCCCCACACACACACACACACACACACACACACACACACACACACACACACACACACACACACACACACACACACACACACACACACAAAGATGAATTTTCTGTTTTGTTAGCTATTTCCACTCATAAAACTGAAATGACTTATCCATTTAGAAATGTTCCAATATGAGCAGTCTCTGCTCATCATTCATGTCTTGATAATGTTGAATTTTGAGTTTTTTAAATGTGTATATTTGACTAGTATGTATTTACTTTTCTGAATAGTATTCAGTGTAAAGAGACAAGAAAGAAGGAAGAAGGGGAAAAGGGAAGACGTGCATGTGCAATGACCCAGATTCACATTTTGTGAATACAGTACATCATCAGTACAATATGTTACTGTAACTCACTGTGCTATCGTGGTTTTATGTGAGAAACCAAATGATAATACTAACCTCACTGCCAAACACATACAGTACCATACTGTATACGGTTCACTCAAGTTTGTGTATTATTGTGGAGTGAGTGCATGCGTGCGCGCGTGCTTGCTTGCTTTTGTTTGTATATAACTAAGACAATATATAACATCTAGTATGATTTATCTGTGTCATTATCTATTGTGACAAACGGACATTTCAACTGCCGTTTTCTTTCATATAGCTGTGCTTGTTTGTGTTTTGTGTGACGTCATGTGAGTCAGGCAGGCTGACTAGTGACTACAAAGCCATGGTGCCGGCCAGTGCCAGGCAGTGCACTGCCACGGTCGGCCGGGGCCACCATAGTGTCACCACTAACAGGCCCAGGGTCAGTACAGTTTGATAGAGTTGGTTCTACAGCACAGTACATAATAATTACAATTTACAATTTAGGCATTCAGCAGACGCTCTTAACCCATTTTGACCTGAGATCAGATTCTAAAAATGTCTTCTTCATCCTGACAGTTTTCTGAAAAAGCTGTTTCTATGTCAGTCGTTCTTCGTTTTTTCAAAAATAGCAGACCTACAAGCTCGTAGCGCGCGCTATGAGCTTGTAGATCTGCTATTTTTCAATAGCTAAAGCATAACATAATGCTAACACCAAAAGGGGTTCCCGCCCCAAAATGGGTTAATCCAGAGCGATTTACAGTAAGCAAGAACAACATATGGTAATACATCAAATACATAGAAATAGTCATCAAGAATCATAAGCAAGCTAAGAACCTAATATCTGTCTAACAGTAGATTATCTGTACAGTGAAGATATAAGTATACATTATAGAGTGCTACGTGCTATGTCTACATAAAATGCTAAATTATGAATCTAATAAAATGCTAAATTATGAATCTAAATTACATAAGTTTAGCCTTGGCATACACCTGTAAGGTCGTTGAGGATAGTGCAAGTGCTACGGCAAGTGCTACGGGCCAAGATGGAGTCTGAAGAGGTGAGTTTTCAGACTACAGTGGAACATTGGGAAGGGTCTGCAGTTCTGTTGGACCACACTGGGTTGTCCCGGCTTTTTTAGTGAATGTTCTGCCAGCCTCTCTGGGTCGCCCTCATACAGTATGAGTATTTGCAGGGGCAACATTTATATTTTGTCAAAAACAAAACAAAAATGACACCTACAGTACTCTTAGAAATGTATTAATTGCACAAAATGTAAGCCACTTCATTAAAAAGTGGATTTGTTGAATTCATTATTCGTCATTCATTGAATGATTAGTAATGATTAGTAATGAAATGAGGGGGTTCTGTGACAGTGTAAAACATTTGCTAGGAGTTAATCCATTGAGACCTGGAACGCATCCATGTCACGTTAGCGTGTAGCCACATTAACCATTAACCCATTTTGGGCGTGAACCCCTTTGGTGTTTTAAACATTATGTTGTAATTTAGCTATTGAAAAATAGCAGATCTACAAGTTCATAGCGCGCCACCGAGTGGCGCGCTATGAACTTGTAGGTCTGCTATTTTTGAAAAATCGTAAAAATGCGGCACAAATCTTTGAATAGGTATATATTCTTTCAGAGCAAACTTTTTTTTTATTTCGACGTCAGGCCTCAATGGGTTAAATCAACTGTGATTGTACTGTGTGGGCATAGACCCCCTATCTCTTGCAGTGGCAGCTGCCACCTGCTCCCCATTGATCTTCTAACAGTATACATTACCACCAGGCCTATCAAGATGGATGTGTGACCAGATGTGGACAACATTGGAAACACGGTCAGCTTCAAACAAAGCACACATCACATATTAGCCCACAATCTCCCACATGCTGTAATTGTTTGGACCGCTGTCTCTGGTTGAAACCCCACTTAACCCCCTGGCTGCCATCCATATTTTGAACATTTTTAAAATAAAATAAAAAATCCACAAATAGTGAATTTCGCATGCAGTTATCAAGCTTGCAGAACCACTTCGGCTGTTCTAAAATAGCAAATCTGCACGCTCACAATATTGTTAACGTTTAGGTCTGTTTAAAAAAAGATCGGTTCTTGAAAATGTCTGGAAAAAAAGAGTATGATGCCAGGTTAATTACTTGTAAGATGTGCTAGTTTTGCCATTGATGCCGTAGGGCTTCTTAAGTGGTTAATTGCGGACGGTATCTCAGCCTATAGCCACTCTATCCACTGCAGCACTCAGACCACATGGATCAATCCCCCTGCGCTCCGCCTCCTACCTACAGCACGGCTTCCCAAAGTGGGGCCCGGGGACCCCCAGGGGTCCTTGAGGGAGTTCCAGCTAAATGATAGTTTGGAACCCAATGGACCCTTATGGGTCTGTAACTCTGAGAGTGCACATTTGTATACACTCTCAGAGTTAAATTAACATTGAATTTTAAAATATAAATTGGGGGTCCCAGGGAAAGAAATGCCATTAAATGGGGGTCCGTAGACTCTAATGGATGTCAAACTGGGGGTCCTTGAAAGTAATCGGGTTGAGAGTCACTGCTAGAGCCGTACAAATCTTCTCTTATGGGGGTCCCTGGCATATCTCTTCAAAAGGGGGTCCGCGGGGTAATTAGTGTCAATATGGGGGTCCTTGACATGGACAGGTTTGGGAACCAGTGACTTACAGGACAGGCATGGCTAATACATCTCAGCTGCTGAAGAGGCGGCTCATTCCGTTAGAGCTCACCTGCATCTCGTCGCCGTCGGTATCGGTATAGAAACATTGTATCTCCATATTTCAACGTTTGTTTGTTTGTTTCACAAATGCCCTGATTCGTCACAAAAGTAGTGGAAATTTACAATTTAGGCATTTAGCATGACGCTCTTAATCCAGAGCGATTTACAGAGTAAGCAAGAACTTGACAAACATAACAAAATACAAAAAAATAGTCATCATGAAATACGTGAGCTTATGAACCTAACAGTGGAATATCTATCTAATGAAAGTGTATACGTGAAATAGCCTATTGTCATTATTTAAAAATGTGTTTGAAATTATAATACAAAAGGAACTGTGTGGGACATACAAGGTTTCCACCTGACAGCGACGACATAGCGAGACCCTCTCCTTTTCCCTTTCCAATAATAAAGCTGACCAACCCCAAGATGCACTTAAAATAATGACATTTAATGAAAATAAATTGCTAGTCTGCATTTATTGCTATAAGCAATCTACCCCCCCCCCCCCCCCCCCCCGGCCCATCCTTACTCTCTTTCTCTCTCCTTCTGCCCGTTTCTCTCTCTTCGTGTTCAGACTTTTAATCAGTCGGTTTCTAGAGTCTCAGTGGGACCATGGCATAAATAGAACAGCAGGGATATAGCCAGCTAGCAGCCCACGGATCAATTGAATGTGTGCACGAGTGTGTGTGTGTGTGTGTGTGTGTGTGTGTGTGTGTGTGTGTGTGTGTGTGTGTGTGTGTGTGTGTGTGTGTGTGTGTGTGTGTGTGTGTGTGTGTGTGTGTGTGTGTGTGTGTGTGTGTGTCTACAGTACATGTCTGCCTGTCTGTCATACAGTCTGAGACTGCAGACCACCCCATGAATTTATGACTGTCATAAACAGCCCCAGAGTGCATTCGCTTCCACTCATCACTGTCCATGTGGCATGTGTGCACACAACCACACACACACACACACACACACACACACACACACACACACACACACACACACACACACACACACACACACACACACACACACACACACACACACACACACACACACACACACACACACACACTTCCCCCATTGGAATAATGATCATTGATCACCTCTGAAGGGGACTGTGTGTGCGTGTGTACCGCGTGCATGCGTGCGTGCGTGCGTGCGTGCGTGTTGTGCTTGCGGAGACTAGAATGCAGCTAAAAGGATGCTGTTGGATGCGAGGAGAGCAGAATGTGATTCCCCGCATGGCCTCGGGCCTGAAGACAGACTGCAGAGGCAGGAATGAGCGGAGGAGGCAGATAAGATGAAAGACAACATTGCTCAGTCCCAGGCTTATTCACACCAGCCTGCTGTGTTACAAATGAATTACGTGCTGTCATACCATCATAGATACACTGCTACACACGCACACACGCATGCTACACACACACACACACACACACACACACACACACACACACACACACACACACACACACACACGCACACATGTGTGAGCGCACGCGTGTGTTTGTGTGTTTGTGTGTGTGTGTGTGTGTATGTGACAGAGACAGACAGACAGACAGACAGACAGACAGACAGACAGACAGACAGACAGACAGACAGACAGACAGACAGACAGACAGACAGACAGACAGACAGACAGACAGACAGACAGACAGACAGACAGACAGACAGACAGACAGACTCGCAGGAAAGCAAGTGAGAAAGCATTAAAGAAAGGTTTTTCTGTGATCTACAAAGAAAGAAAAAAAAAGGAAAAAAAAACATCCCACACGCCACCTGCCACTCATTGCTTAAATCACAGCCAGCAGCCAATCAGAATGCAGAGTCATTGTTCTGGGGGTTGTCCTGTGGCTTTGCCTTGGCCAGCTGTGCTAGCCTGATCACCCCCCCCCCCCCCCCCCCCCCCCCCAACCAAGCAGTCTGTCACTAGAGCTGCAGTACCAATATCAATCTGTTGTTTAGGGTCAACTCACTTTCACTTCAGTCAATTGAAAGAGTCAGATTGCCCGAAACACTATAGTAAGTTCACGACGTCTAGAGCGTTTAAGTGTGTACAAAGGATTTATTGATGAGTGAACGACGTGGTCGCTGTCGGGTGGAAACCTTGTATGTCCGCAAGGACTTTAATGTGTTGTGTTCATCCTGTTAGACCAAGTGTATGCTGTCTTCCCCCATACAAGATT
>NC_136792.1:38997456-39014956 GCF_951216825.1 Electrona antarctica | reverse complement strand
GTGTGTTCACGTGGAGAGTATGAGAGAACAGGGAGGGAGGAAACAGGCTGAGAGATATAGAAGGGCAGGTGACTTTTTTTTTTAACAGATGCCAATCTCTGACAGGAAAGCTAAAGTGCAACGCAGAGAAAGCGAGGTGGAGAACAGATGGGGTAGTGAGAGATAGAGAGAGCAAGAGAGACGACAAAGGACGCTATACCCGCCACAAATGTTATCAGCCCATAATCACCAATATGTTCTTATCAAGACCAATGCAATGCAGGCAATATGGACATTTACAACATACTGCCAGTGCCTACCGCGAGTAGACGACTGGAAACGCGGAAGTGAAATTACTGACGCCGAAGCAGAAACATCGTGAAACGGCGCTATACAACAACTTCGCTTTATGTTTACTTACGTGGTCGGTTAAGACTGAGGTTAGGGTTAGTACTAGGGTTAGTCGTCGGACAATGCGCCAAACGCGACGTCGGACAATGGCTGACAACAATGTCAATATGTAGGAAATGTCCAGCTCCGTTGCATGGTCTCGATAAGAAATTAAATCATCTGATAACATCCAAAACCGCTAGACATGGGGATATAGGGGAGATAAAACGGAGAGAAAGAGAGAGACAGAGAGTGAGATTCACTTGATTTCATTATTACGCTATTGCCCGTTATTCATTATTGTCACGATGTATGTTATTCACTTGTCTCTATATATGTAATGTTGTGACTTGTTTTATGCTATCGCTTTGGCAATGTAAAACTCTATCATGCCAACAAAAAATTTAAATTTTGAATTGAGAGAGAGACAAAGAGAGAGAGAGAGACACGGAGACAAACGGAGAGACAGAGAGATAGACAGAGACAGTATAGTGGGGCAGCTGACATGGTACAGATGCAGTGGGAGTCACATGGGGGACTGTGGAGGATTTGAGGGGATTTTAGTCTGTAGGAGGGTGTGGACCAGGAGGCTTAGACCAGCTGACACTGTCCACAACACACACACACACACACACACACACACACGCACGCACGCACGCACGCACGCACGCACGCACGCACGCACGCACGCACGCACGCACGCACGCACGCACGCACGCACGCACGCACGCATGCACGCACGCACGCATGCGTACACACACGCACACACGTAAGTTTATGTGCATACCAACACACTCACACACAAGGTCATAATATTCTTTCTCTCTCTCATACACACACACGCTGAGCAGATACTGAGAAGATGTTTAGACAACTTTGAGACCATAGACGAAGGGCGACGGGGGTTAGAGGGGCAGAGGAAGGGGTGTGTGTGTGTGTGTGTGTGTGTGTGTGTGTGTGTGTGTGTGTGTGTTGGGGGGTGTAGATGGAGGACAGGTGTGGCTCAATCAGGGCACTTGTGTGACACCAGACTCCACCAAGGGAGATAACGCTCAATGACCTGAAGACAGCGGGTATGTGGGGGCGTGTGTGTGTGTGTGTGTGTGTGTGTGTGTGTGTGTGTGTGTGTGTGTGTGTGTGTGTGTGTGTGTATGAGCACAGTTTTCACACTTCACAAATCCCTGCGCGCGTGCGCACTCAAAATGCGATATTCAGGGCTTAATTAGAGCTTAATTTGACTTAGATATATGACAAAAACTATGATCAGACGGAACAATACCGACCGAAGCTCTGCTGTGAAATGGCCGACATGCACTTCCGGTTCAAACTGAAGTAAACGTCCGCTAGCCATTTCTGCCGCTCGCTTAAAATCGTCTGGCACCTGCTCCCTAAACCTCTACCGCCCTCTGGCGTTCAAAGAGTTAAAACCCACCCTCTAGAAAAAAACAACAACAAACTGCAGCCTACCGGAGTTGTGGAGCTGCTGCTTCACCAATTTGCATTGACGGTTGATCTCCTCCTTTCCCCAATAAATCCCCAAATACTTCCACAGCCTTACTAAAGGATAAACTATGTAATACTATGAATACTTCCACAGCCTTACTAAAGGATAAACTATGTAATACTATGAATACTTCCACAGCCTTACTAAAGGATAAACTATCTAATACTGTCATTTCGTACACGTGTTGACAACGGAATGTATACGCAAGAGCCGTGTGTGTCACACCAAAAGTGGTGACCTATTGAATCCGGTACATTAGAATCATTACGCAATCACCACAGACTGCAAAGCATAATGGGTCACTGATTTTTGTGTAACACCATGACACGACGGTGTCGCAGCAGCCTTTCACTTCTCTGTTGACAGAGCTCATCCATTCAGGGGACCCATGTGTCTTATTTGTTCAGTGACACAGTGGCCCTCTAAACGAGTGGTTCCCAAAGTGGGGTCCGGGGACCCCCAGGGGTACCTGAGGCAGTTCCAGGGGGGACCCCAACTAAATGATAGTTTGGAACCAAATGGACCCTTATGGGTCTGTAACTCAGTGTACAATTTGTACACTCTCAGAGTTACATTTTACAATTTAAATTGGGGGTCCCAGAGATAGAAATGTCATTAAATGGGGGTCCGTAGACTAATGCACGTCAAACTGGGGGTCCTTGAAATGAAATGGGTTGAAAATCACTGCTAGAGACATAAAAATCTTCTTTTATTGGGGTCCCTGGCATATCTTTTCAAATGGGGGTCCCCGGGCCATTTAGTGTCAATTTGGGGGTCCTTGACATGAAAAAGTTTGGGAACCACTGCTCTAAACGCAGTGCTCTCCTGCATTTAGTTTGGGGGTCCCTGGCACAAAATATTTTCATATTTGAGAAGCGCTCCTGAACAGTCACACACTCCTACACTCCTGCATACAGCCTTGGCTCTGACGAGGCCTCTTTGATCCAGTCTGAACTAGTGGAGAACAAACCTTTGTTATTTGCCTTCTGGGAGAACAAGGGATGTGGTAAAACAATACATACTGGCTAGTGGCACATGATCCCGAAGTCAAGACCCTAATGCCAAGAACACCCTTCTCTCTCTGTGTGTGTGTGTGTGTGTGTGTGTGTGTGTGTGTGTGTGTGTGTGTGTGTGTGTGTGTGTGTGTGTGTGTGTGTGTGTGTGTGTGTGTGTGTGTGTGTGTGTGTGTGTGTGTGTGTGTGTGTGTGTGTGTGTGTGTGTGACACAGAGAAAGAGAGAATACACCAGTGGTGGTAATGTTTACGGACTCCAATTTCTGGCAGGGGCACCATTGTACCCTTCTGGGACCCCTTAAACCCACACTGTGTGTACACACACACACACACACACACACACACACACACACACACACACACACACACACACACACACACACACACACACACACACACACACACACACACACACACACACACACACACACACAGAGAGAAAGGAAAGACATTGAGAGAGGGAGTACAATAATGTAAGGAAAGGACTTTTTTTCAAATGCGAGGAAAGAGAGAGGAGAAGGAATGTAACGATAGATATAATGAGACATAATGATGGATAGAGAGAGAGCTGGCTCATGGAGAGATGGAAAAGAAATGGACAGAGAGAGAGAGAGAGAGAGAGAGAGAGAGAGAGAGAGAGAGAGATATCTGAAGAAGAGAGAGAGAATGATGGACATCTGGGTGAAGAGAGAGAAACTGAAGGAGGGGGCAGACAGATGGATGGAGGGATGGATGGATGGATGGATGAATGGAGGGATGGATGAGTGATAGAGGGGGTGTGGATAATGATAGGGAAGCGCGGCAGGAGATCTTCTCCTCTGCCAAAGGCCTCTCTTATCTTCCTCCATCCCTCGCTCCCTCTCTCCGTCACTGCCAGAAATCACTGGCTGCTTCATTATTCATGGGAGAACACTTGGGGTGTGTGTGTGTGTGTGTGTGTGTGTGTGTGCGTGCGTGCGTGCGTGCGTGCGTGCGTGCGTGCGTGCGTGCGTGCGTGCGTGCGTGCGTGCGTGGTGTATACGGGTGTGAGTAGTCAGAACAGTGTGAAAGTGCTTTACGTCAAGTAGGAATTCACACCAGGTCCAGTTACCAAATATACCCTCTGAGATCATTAAATAACCTGCATATGTGCGTGTGTGTGCGCAAGCACGAGCATGTGTGCATGTGCGTTTTGAGAATGTGGAGATTATTATGTGTGCATATTTTTTTCCCTTGGCTTCTGTAGGTGTTTAAGGTTTTTGCCATAACTGTGCGTGCGTGCGTGCGTGCGTGCGTGCGTGCATGCGTGCGTGTGTGCGTGCGTGCGTGTATTGTGTGTAGGTGTAGGTGTGGTTGGAACCTAACAGTGAGCACTAAGCGGTGCTCTCTCTAAGCCCAAACCGCACCAATGATTCACCATGCAATCCTTGCAACATGAAACTCCTTGCAACCATTATCCCCAATGGCAGTTGCATTGGAGCGGTTTGGGCTTTAACAGCCCAGAAAAGGTGCACGTGTGCACGTTTACAAGCCAATATGTGCACACATATACAGTACATGAGTGTATGTGCAGTGCACGCACATAGTCCTTCTGTACATCTGCATCTATACGTGTGCAAGTGGGTGCATGCATGCGTGTGTGTGCGTGTGTGTGCGTGTGTGCGTACGCACATGGCGGCCTCGTTAAGCATGTGTTCCTTCCTATGGGAGAAGGTGATGGAACACATTAATACAGCTGTCTGTTCAGATTACAGCAGTGGTCTCAGCTCTCTCAGCTAACCCGTGACCCGTGATACTGGCACATAGATAACATTGTGTTAGTGGTGTGTGCGTGTGTCTGGGTGTGTGTGCGTGTGTGTGTGTTGAGGGTAGAAGACTAATTAATATGCTGTATATTAAGGTGTCGCTCACAGACAAGTACTGGTCTATAGAACAGTAGTTTTCAACCCTTGGCCCATTATTTATTCTGCATTTGAGCCACGGACCACCATTTGATGACGTTCTCAGACCCAAAACTAAAGAATATTTACACAATTCCATGCTGTATTGATGTTGGTACCATAGGAGAGATAACAGGCAAACGTTGATCAAAATAACACACACACATAATAGCCCATTCATACAAACAGAAAAGTCCTATCTAATTGTATTAAACAACATCAAACTCACCAACATTGCAGCTGTACAGAAAGCTTGAATTATCCTCTTTCAATCTGTAAAGATTTTGTTTCATAAAAATCAGAGTGTGTCAGAGTTTGGGAGTGCTCGTTGGATATCACTCAACAGCCCTGTGTACCACTTGTTTTGAATTTGCACATAATGCACGAGGCAGCAGGAGGTTGCTTTACTAAAAATGAGTGCTTCCAAACTCCCAATAGGGGGAGAGCGTAGTGACGCGTTCGGTAGGATTTTGGCTTATTTGGGTGCCATCTTCCTGCCTACATGTAGGCTAGTAGGATGCTAGGCTACTTGGCTGCCAGTCTGTAGTTCGTAAGTTTGCTTGTCAGTGAAAAAAAATCACCTGCAAGGATTTAGTTCTACAGTGGATTTTTATGAAACAAACACTTAGCAGATAGAAAGAGGATAATTCAAGCTTTTCGCATGGTGAGTTTGACGTTGTTTAATACAATCAGATAGGACTTTTCTGTTTGGATGAATGGGCTGTCAATTGGAAATTGGATCTAGTTACAGTAGCACCTTGCTGGCAAGATGGCCATGGTCTGCATAAGGTCAATTCTTCTACATTCTCTAATTGTGTAGACTTCTTGTAAATTAACTTAAGTAAACTTAAGGGTGTGTCTGCCTGTGAATGATGATGACACACTCTATGTTAAATGCCTGAGAGAGAGAGAGAGAGAGAGAGAGAGAGAGAGAGAGAGCTACAGAGTTGGTTCTTTGGGTTTTCTTTACAAGCACCTGGCAGTTTTCCTTCCATAGATTCTGCATTCTCATTGGCTGTGATGTCCGCTCTGCTTCTCTCAGCGTTTCTCTGTTAACACTGTTTTTTCTCAGGGTTGCCCTTTTATCTACAGTCTTCCAACCCCCCTTTCCTTCCTCACACATACTCTCTCCCCCTGCCTGCTGTTCTGTTTTCTCTCCCTTGCTGTCTCTCTCTCTCTCTCTCTCTCTCTCTCTCTCTCTCTCTCTCTCTCTCTCTCTCTCTCTCTCTCTCTCTCTCTCTCTCTCTCGTGTCTACTTTACGTCACCCTGTGTCTCTTGCCAGACCGACGGTTATCTCAGAGAAGTGAGAGAGCACACAGTAAGAATGTGCTTTCTTTTACGCTTTTGGAGTCTAAAACAAACGCTCAGTCAGGACCTGATGGTGCCAGAGACGAGGTAGAAGAGAACAACTGGAACGGTCCAAAAGATGAGATGAAATACGGGTCACATGAGGAGCGGAGAGGACAGGGAGGGGAGTTAAAGCACGAGAGACAACATCAAAAACAGAAAAGGGAATATCGTTGGGCAGAAACCTTATATCTCCATATTATTATTATACATTTTCATAAATGAATACTCTAACTCAGCAGCAAAGCTAGCCGATCTATAAGGTCAAAACAGAGATTGTAGATCAGCTATTTCTGCTACTGAATTTGAACCCTGAAATGTAACCGTTTTGGACATGCAGCGACGATATGAAGCGTGACGAGGAGGAGGAGGGGGGAGGTGTGAGGAAAGGAGGCGAGAGCTAAGAGGACAGGAGGAGAGGGAAGGAAAGGAACAATGAGGAGACATGGCATCCTTTCAGCTGTTTGCACGGCATGGTCCTGGTCGCCGGGGCAACGGCCGTTCTTTGCTGGCTCAGGCCTAAGAGAGGAAGAGAGAGAGGAGGAGGGGGAGGAGGGGGGAGGGGGAGGGGTGAAAGGCTGGACAGAGGTTGGAGTGGCTCTCAGAGGGAGGGAGGGTGAGGGAGATCCGGGAACCATAGAGAGGCTTTCTTTTCTTTCCTTTTCTTTTGTTTTTTAGCCTTGCTTGGTATTTTGTGACATGCAGCACTGCACTAGCTCCCTTCTGTGCTGGGAAGCAACTAGAAGTACACTATACACTTTTGAGGTATTTTATTTCTTCATTGGAGTATTTCCAATTCTCAGTACTTTTACTTCTACTCCACTTCATGTCAGAGGCAAATATTGTACACTAGTCTACTGTGATTATTTGAAAACTTTTAGTTAGTTACTTTGTAACATACACATTAACATATACAACATATACATTAACGACTTCAGCCCTATATATATATAATACTTAGGCTATTTTCAAAATATTGACTATACATTTAAAAAAAACTAACTGCGTTATGAGTATACTTTAAGTATTTTTGAGGTCAACACTTTTTGTACATCTATAAGTACATTTTGAATGCCAGGTATTGATACTTTCTTTATACTTGGTACTTCTTTCTCTCTACTATATATCCATTTGCAGTGCGTGCACGGCCCCATGGCTACTCCTTATCTACGTAACCCAGTACGTAACATGTAACCATGGAAGCAGGCTGATGTGTGTTTGGCCCAGAATGAATTCTGTCGGCCAGAAACCTCTTATCACCATATTCCAACTTTGTGTGTTTTCTTTAACGCCATACGTGATCGTCCTACAGCGTCACGCGAAGGCATCAAAAGTATAGCAGATCCACGAGCTCAAAACACAGCGCCAAGCGACACATACGTTCTGAGCTTGTAGATCATTCTGTTACTTTTGCTGTTTTTCAATTCGACACCTGAAACGTAACAGTTTTGGACATATGTGGTTTCCACCCGACAGAGACGATGTACGTATAAGTGTATTGTGTTTGTGTGGAGAGACCGGAGTCGTTCTGCTGGTTCCGACTGAGGTGCACGCGGGTTACAGGGCTATAGGAACGGCTTCTGAATCAAAGGCTTTGATTGAGTTGCCAACGGGGGGAGAGAGAGAGAGAGAGAGAGAGGGAGAGAGAGAGAGAGAGAGAGAGAGAGAGAGAGGGAGAGGGGGGAGGCAGACAGAAAAGAAAGGGATATAGCACACTCCATTTAACAACCCATCCACACACTTTAAGAAACTGAATCACGTCACGTCTACTAATTTGCACGGTCGCTCAATGATCCCCCAAAGCGCTTATTGTCGGGGCGTTGCCACTTTGAACCCCACGTTTCCAATAGGGTGTTAAAGACCTGTTAATAGTGCAGAATATCATGCAATTATCGCCCGTTGCAAAATACAACAAGATGTGTTTTGCCCAAGTGTTTCCTTTTTTTGTGCACAAAAGAACCTATAAGGTGTGAACCGAGAAGCACTTTAATAAACCCAGGGCCAATAAAGGCACACAAGAACGGCCTGTCCTGTTTTTGTTTTAGTTTTTTACGAGGAAAGACTAAGTAAGAGTAAGACAAAACAAAACGAGCAGCGAGCAGCGAGCAGGGACAGACTGAACTGGGTGAATCTGGGTGAGCGGGTGGACGGAGGTGGACATGGAAGGAGAGAGAGAGAGAGAGAGAGAGAGAGAGAGAGAGAGAAACCAGTACCAGGGCTCTTTTTTTAACTGAAAAAAAGGTGACATCAGAGCAGAGGAATTCCGGTTCCCTTTTTCTTCCAAGTTTCTTTTGTTATTCTTTAGAGACTGGACTTTATTCTTCTGCTGCAGCAGCAGCAGAGGTCTGTCACTGCTCAGCACAGAGGGGATGGAGGGAGATAATAAAGAGGGGATGGAGGGAGGGGATGGAGGGAGCGAGGGAGATAATAAAGAGCGGGAAAGGAGAGCAGGAGGAAGGGAGTGACAGAGCCAGAGAGGGAGGGGGGGGGGGGGAGGGGGGGACAAGGAGAAAGGGAAGGGAAGCGAGGGGGAGAGAAATAGGACAGGAAATCATGATTTACAAAATAAGTGAAGCTTAAAAAAAGAGATGAAGAAAGGCGAGGAAGGAAGCGAGAGGTGGGAGAAAAGACAGCGTTATAATTTGTCTTTCTTTGGCTCCTTGTTAATTTGTTGACTCATTAACAGAATGAGGAGCAGAGAGAGAGAGAGGCAGAGAAAAGAACGGGCGAGAAAAGCGTGCAGGACTTTCCTTTTTAAAAGGTTAATGTTTTACACAGCATTTGTGTTTTATTGGGAAATTTACAATGTAGAACGGCAGGAAACATGGAAGACGGAGAGAGAGAGAGAGAGAGAGAGAGAGAGAGAGAGAGAGAGAGAGAGAGAGAGAGAGAGAGAGAGAGAGAGAGGAGAGACAGAGAGAGAGAGAGGAGAGACAGAGAGAGAGAGAGAGAGAGAGAGAGAGAGACAGAGAGGAGAGACAGAGGAGAGAGAGAGAGAGAGAGAGAGGGAGAGAGAGAGAGAGAGAAAGAGGGGGGCAGCGAGAAGGAATACCAGGCTACAAAGGTCATGGGGGCAACTGTTAACAGAATGGCTGTGAGTCCTGTGCCTGCGTGCGTGCGTATGCGCCTGCGTGCCTGCTTGCACGTGCACACAGTGTGCACGCTTGGCCACTGAGCAACCCAGGACCATCCTGAGCATCCAGGCGTATTCGGTGTCTGTGTTGCAGGTTTCATTTATTAGATTTGTTTTTCTGCTGAGCAGAGCCCAGTAAAATCACAGCCTTGGGCCTGCTGCTGACCACAGTAACTCCAAGCTTTTAATAACTTTTTTCCTAATTGACCATGATTCTATGTGCGTCGTAAATTACACGGGGAGCCGGAGGGGGGCCGGTGGGAGAGGGGGGGGGAGTGTAGGCACCTCTAAGTGCCGTGCAGAAAGATAGCCAGTATGTTGTGAAAGCAGCCTGAGATGAGATCACGCCATGGCATGGCCCGCTGCTGGACTCTCCCAGCCAATTATAGTGCAGTACATGGCATGTTTTCATCAAAAATAATCAAGGCTTTATTGTTTGACTGCTGGGGCCAAACTGTGACTCAGAGACCTTCTTTCCTTTGCTCGCTCCCTCTTTTAATCATTCTTGCTTTCCATATTTTTTCTTGTCCCTTCCTTAATCCTTCCCTCCATTCTTCACCCCCATGATGGCTCCATTTTGGGTTCAGTGTTTACACTATCACACAGTTAAGGGAGAGAGTTAAGAGGACAGGCTTTTACTGCATGAGTACACAGTCAGTTCCTCAGTGGTCATTTACTCCTTTATAACACTGGGTCTGTTTGGTTGTATTCATGCACACACTCTCTGAGTTACATTCACACACTGAGAATGTGGTTCCGTATGTTAAATAATATTTTAAAGTGTGCGTGCGTGCGTGCGTGCGTGCGTGCGTGCGTGCGTGCGTGCGTGCGTGCGTGCGTGCGTGTCCTCGGCTCCTTGCAGGGCAGGTCTCCTGCACTGAGATCATAAAGAGATGATCTACTCATACAAGCTCAGCTCCTCCAAGTTTCCTTACTGCCCTTGATTACATCAGCACATGCATGCTCTCTCTCTCCCTCTCCCTCTCCCTCTCTCTCTCTCTCTCTCTCTCTCTCTCTCTCTCTCTCTCTCTCTCTCTCTCTCTCTCTCTCTCTCCTGCTTCCCTCTATATGTCATGGTATGTCTCACTCAAGTCCTCTCTCCGTCTTTGTCCTCATATCTGTTTTTTTCTCTTATCTCCGTATTTCAGCGATTTCTTTATGTTTTTATAAATTAATAACGCCCTATACAATGTCAGGCAAAAAGTAGCAACAATAAAAAAAAAAAAAAATACTTTGAAAGTGAAAGTGCACGGTGTGTCTGTGGGTGTTCGATATATTTAGCCAATGAAAAGCATTACAAATCATAACTACAGTGGGGAACACAGGTTGTTTTTTCCATGCCCTGAATAGTAACGGCTTTGGACATAGTACAGTACAAGGCTTCCACCCAACAGGCGACGATATCATTACTCCCCCCACACCCCCCCACCCCCCCACCCCCTCACAAGGCCTCTCCTCTGGAATAACAACACATGACATCAGCAACAGCTGCCTGGCTCAATAATGTGTGCATGTACACACAATACATGTGTGTGTGTGTGTGTGTGTGTGTGTGTGTGTGTGTGTGTGTGTGTGTGTGTGTGTGTGTGTGTGTGTGTGTGTGTGTGTGTGTGTGTGTGTGTGTGTGTGTGTGTGTGTGTGTGCGTGTGCATGTGCGTGTTTTGTTGAGGGGACGGACTGTCGGTTGCTTGGGTAACGGAGCAGGATAAGTCGAGGGACAAGCCAAACACCATCCAATTGCCTAGAGTACAGTCCTGTGATCTGGACAGTCTAGAGTATAGTCCTGTGATCTGGACAGTCTAGAGTATAGTCCTGTGATCTGGACAGCCTAGAGTATAGTCCTGTGATCTGGACAGCCTAGAGTATAGTCCTGTGATCTGGACAGTCTAGAGTATAGTCCTGTGATCTGGACAGCCTAGAGTATAGTCCTGTGATCTGGACAGCCTAGAGTATAGTCCTGTGATCTGGACAGCCTAGAGTATAGTCCTCTGATCTGGACAGTCTAGAGTATAGTCCTGTGATCTGGACAGCCTAAAGTATAGTCCTGTGATCTGGACAGCCTAGAGTATAGTCCTGTGATCTGGACAGCCTAGAGTATAGTCCTGTGATCTGGACAGCCTAGAGTATAGTCCTGTGATCTGGACAGCCTAGAGTATAGTCCTGTGATGGACAAACGCAAGTTAGACGACACATCGAGATAATGGCTGCTAATGAACTGCCCCCTCCTTTTCTCATACACTCTCACTGTATAATCCAAAAACAATAAGTACACTTTAGTCTGTGTGAAATCAGTGTACTTTGCACAGTACTTTGGTTGTATCCATTGACCACTTATAACCACTCTGTACTCAGACCACTTTTTCACATCAACATCTCGTAGACAAAAAATACCTAATTTTGGCAAATGTTCCCTGCAGAATATGGATGCTGGTGTGGTTAAATAAGAGAGTAACAATAGCACTATAAATTCTCTCTATCTCTGTCTCTCTCTCCCTGAGTCTGTATGTCTCTCTGTCGTATAATCCATCTGTCTGTATAGGCAGCCAGATTTGCTTTTGTCCCCACAGCTGGGGTCTGGTCGTTAAGCTATTAACGTGTTTTAATTGGTTATTGAGGTCCTTGCGGTCATTTCTATAGGCTTACTGGGGTGTCTGTCAATAAAGCCATCCATCTACACCGCCACACAATGCTATTGGTCCACCACCGCCGTCAGCACTTTCTGCATGCAGTCTCCATGGAAATGGAGGCATTTAGGCATAAGAATTAAAAAGAGGTAGAAAGGGCACTTCCTGCTTGATGACAGGCTATTGTTTGTGACATTGGGACACAACAAACATTTCTTGGACTGATATGTTTCCAGAACAAGTGTGTGTGTGCCTCCGTAGCCTAAACAGAACTTCAGCCCAAGGTATTTTGTCCCACATTTGGAGATTTTCTCTATTGTTTGGGATTGCTTTATTGTCGCTGTCGTGCACACACCTTATACAGGTATGTCCAAAACCTGTGTTCGAATGGTTTCAATGTAGTTATTATTTAGTCGCAATCTCTATTATTTATATATAATCAGTGTATAATATTCATAAAACCCAAAGACAGACAAGGTTCAATTTTATAGACATGGAGATACAAGGTTTCTGCCCGACATACAGTAGACGATATGTGTACAGCCTAGCATCGCTGCGTAGGAACACTTACCCACACATTAGTTGCTGCTTCACAATATGAAATGATTCCTTTTCAGACAGTACAGCCAGACAGTATATCCAACTTAACATGATAATAGGGAGAGGAAGTTTGTGGTTTTAGTCGGGGTGAGGGCAATTAAGTGCTCAACACAAAGTGCCTGGGCACACATTAGACCCTGCATGCTGCCATGCTGTGGTTTCCATTGCATTTGGTTAATACATTTGCATGTTTGCATATGTGAGTGATGTTGTACTGGAATGTTCAAAAGAGCTGGCATCGCAGCGTTCAGCCATGGTTTTGCCATGGTGACACATCGGCTTCCAAGCCTCATGCCAAAGTTTACAGTATTTCTGAGCCTTCTTGGCAGAAAAGACGCTCCTACAGTGATATATCTTATGGACAATTCACAGCCCCCATGGGACTTTCACACATTTCATAATATCAACACTTGTTTTCTTATACTTAAGCACTAATATGTAACCGTAACACAAACACGTCCCTGCATACAGTAAGTAACACAAACATGCAGTCAAGTTGGTCAAATGACAGTTATTTTGCACAAAATAAATAGCATTCAATTAGCACGTCGTAGGGCTTGTAGATCTGCTATTTCCATCACAGAGCGGCATACAAATCAGGGTTCAGAATGCTGAACTCCGGGACATGATGGACATCAGTCCTACATGCCCTTGGCTTGCATGCCCTTTAACCTCATGCCATCTGGACAAAGATATAAGAACCTTGCAGTGAAAAAAGGTCAGTTTTAGTCATTTTGTCCCCTCGGCCATAGCGGCATTAAACAAACTGCCCCGCCGAAAGGATGTTGCTGTATACAGTGGGGACCTCATGTTTTTGTATTGTCTTGGTGTTATGTGTTGTTTTGATGTGGTTGTTTGAACAGAACTGTGAAGATGAAAATCCTTCGGGACAATAACGATTAGTATTAGTTGCACTCTGACCTCCCATGTGAAACGTATACTGTCCCTACTGTATCCATTATGTGTGGCTTGGAGGGCTTTGTGTTGTAAAGAAACACATTCCTATACTTGATTGATTGATTGATTGATTGATTGATTGATTGATTGATTGATTGATTGATTGATTGATTGATTGACTGATTGATTGATTGAAAGTTATGCTAAAAGCCCCATGGCACCAACATTCTCAGAATGTCTAAAATACGTGGAGCCGAGTCTGGATAATTTCACAGTGAAACGGCGACACAGACAAAAACTTACGTTTTTTCCAGCAAGCGTCACAGTCGCACGAGCACTCAACTAGTTCCTTCTTTGACCCTTCTCCGAATGCCTATTGCTTTATTACCAGTTAAGACAACAAAGAATCCATCCTCACATACTGTATATTAGGTGGCTAATCCAGCAGATCAGATAAAAGGTAGCCCAGTAAACGTGAGCTTATCCACAGCCTAAGGAGATCTGTTTAATGAGCTTACATTAAACCACCCACCGCATCGCCCCAAGGTTAAGACTAGTGGTAACTGTTGTCATTCTGTCTTGGCTGCATCAGTGACTTTGCCTTGTGTCTTAGGGTACTTTTTATCTCTCTCCTCTGGGGCTATTTGTAGAACCAGTGAATGCTAGATGTTGGGGGATTTAAGGTCTCAATTCCATGGTGATAGCGATGGTGGATGAGGTCTTATCCTGGAAGTGAAAGTGGAGCATAAACCAAGGGAATCAAACATTGTGTACCTGCAATCTGTCTCATTGACTTGCCCATGCTGTTGCTAGCCATATTCTTCACTTTATTTTGTACGCCATACTAGTAACAGTAAGCTCCATAATAAGAGAGAAAAGTTAGATTTTTCTAAATAATTCCTCCTTGGGGCTAGACGAGCAGCATAGAATGAATCTCATCAGGCATCCTTTTCGCTTCGAGAGGTGAGACTTCCGCACGAGGAGTTCATGATTATGTGCCTCCAGCCTACGTCGTGTCTCTCTGGCCAACAGGGAGAGCAGAGCAGAGGAGGAGAGCAGAGGAGGAAGGAGTGAGTCATGTCGTTAGACCTCACTAAAAACAACTATCCACAGCCTTGTAGGATGATGAAGCCTGTTCATGTACTGAGCAACCGCTGTTGATTGTCTTAGTATCTCTGGGAATCCGGGCGCCGGGCAACCCACTCTGACTTGGATATAGTCCAAAATTAGATAGTAGTTTTTGGCATCTTGAAACTTGATGCTCGAAGGTTAACTTTGCGGTTGTATTTTGTATATTGACGGAGACCTTCTGTGCTCTGTCGTTTCTTTATTTATTGCACAGGGAATATGCCTTTCATTCCAACAGGATTTTGAGGTTTTAATTAATATGAAAGAAAATCAACTTCCTTGATTAATTAGCTTAATTATTGACAAAAACAGTAGTTTTCAACCCTTTTCATGTCAAGGCCCATTATTTACTCAGTGTTTGAGCCACGGACCACCATTTGATGAGATTTAGCCTTGCAGACCCAAAACTAAGGGATATTTATAATTGTGTTATTGTTGTATAAGAGTTTTCCACAATTCCATGCTGTATTGATGTTGGTAGTGGTACCATAGGAGAGATAACAGGTCAATGTTGATCAAAATAACACTTATTGTGTAGAGACAGCAGATGTTTAACAAAAAATTTACTCGTGAGAGTGTAAGATGAAACCAAATTTTTGGTTTCATGTTACACTCTCAAGAGTTAAAGATCTATAAGGGTCCATTTGGTTACCAACTCTCCATCATTTAGCTGGGGACCGCCTACATGGAACCCCTTCAAGGACCGCTGGTTGAACACCACTGACCAACAACTGTACGTATTGAGTTATGCAGGAGCATTTTATGAATACATAATACGGGTCTCAGGGGAAACTCTACATCTGACGTTGACCTCCTGACGTGAATGTGGGACCTTTTAACAACATTACGGATATGGCTTCCACAGCTGGGGGAAAACCAAACCAAACCGCGGAACATCTCACAACAGTAAAGATGTCAAAAGTGCAGTTTTTACACTGGAAAATGTAAACACACGTTGCAGTGAGTCGGTGCATGTATAACGGAGAAATGAAAATGTGGCACACGTTCTCGACACGGCCTTACGTAGGCATGCACACACACACGCACGCACACATACAGATGCTCACGCATGCATGTACATTTTGGCTATATTAAATTATTCATTTTTATAATATGACACTAGGCATCGCCAGTCATTTCTTTGTATATTGAAGTTATTTGTCTTATCTGTGCAACACACACACACACACACACACACACACACACACACACACACACACACACACACACACACACACACACACACACACACACACACACACACACACACACACACACACACACACAAACTACCTACAAACTCATGTGCCAGGACAGTGGCCTGGTAATCCTTGTGTCTGATTGGCCCAGTCCAGATTACCCAGAGGGCACCAGCTGTCGGTAGAGAGGTCCAGTTTTCTTAGTATCACCAGACACACTCCAATGGTCGTGGCAGCCCTCTCCACAATCCAGACTTTATTGACTCATTCTATTTTATTAGCTGGATAGTAAGTCAACCGATGACACTTGTTTGAACTCTGTTATTGTATTATTTGGTGCATTCTATTGAATTGTTATTAGGCTATTTATTTTTTATGTTTTACATTTCTTTAAGACGAGTAAGCTACTCAATATATTAGACACTGCACTAAAAGAAACAATACAATGTAAGAATTGATAACTTAATAACACAACTCTGCAACACTACTTAGGCAGTTAGGTCTAAACTCTAATTACTTAAATATAGCCATGCTTATCTATAGCTCCTCTCTCCTTTTTATACTACTCCATCGTGCACCCCTTCACCATTCCCCCTTTCCTATACCCTTCCATTCTTCCATAACTCCATTTGCCCTTCCAGCCCTCCTTCACCCCCCGAATCACTCAATCCCTCCGTCATCCTCCGTGGGGCCTATAGGCCAGCCTCGCAGGCCATGTTGCACTGAGCCTGTGCAACAATGGTGGGAGGGGAGGGGGGGCAGGAAGCACAGTCTGACAGACTGCTGAACTAAGATAAGAGCTGATGGGAGAAAACACCCTGTTCACTGGAGCCAACAGGGAGAGAGAGGAGAGGGGGAGAAGTAAGAGGGAAGGGGGGCACAGAGAGAGAGATAGAGAGAGAGAGAGAGAGAGAGAGAGAGAGAGAGAGAGAGAGAAGGGGGAAGGGATAGAAGTGGGAAGAGCTATTGGAAAGGAGGGGGACGTGAGAGAGAGAGAGAGCGAGAGAGAGAGGAGAGAGAGGAGAGAGAGAGAGAGAGAGAGAGAGATTGGTCGCTGAAAGCATCACGATCACGTAGAGAGACTGAGAGGCTTTAGGTTGGCCTAGTTTCTCCTCCATTACACCACCCATCCATCCATCCACCCCTCTGTCCGTTCGTCCATCCGTCTGTCTGTCTGCCAGTTTATGTGTCACTCAGACGACATTGTTCCATTGCACCGCAGTACTCCCCTGATTTGTCGGTGACATGATGAGTTATGTCGGCGGGTTTGAAGCGAGACGCTCAATGAGAGAGACACGTCAACGATGATGATGTGTTTACTATGTAAATATACGGAACTCTGGCATGTCACTCTGCTCTGCTCTGAAGTGGATCAACAGAGAACCATTGATTGTGCTTGATTGAGCATCTGTGTATATGGATAACTGTAACCAATACCAAGGCACCGTCTAAACACAATGACCAAAACAAACCCATACACACACACACATACACACACGCACACACGCACGCACGCACACACCCACACACACACACACACACACACACACACACACACACACACACACACACACACACACACACACACACACACACACACACACACACTCTTGTGGTTTCGCCAAGGGTTAAATTAAAATGTCCAACGCTGTGTTTATCTGTTGACCTAAACTCAGGTCACCCATCATTACTTTACAGAGCCGACTGACCCCTTTACACCGGGGATAAATCTTTGCAGCGTAACGTGTTGTATAATACAGTGCATG